>NW_006800223.1:670985-818708 GCF_000485575.1 Poecilia formosa
TATCAGTTGAACGTAGCTTTAGAACAATAGTTGTATACAGTGCCATTGAAAAGGTTTCCGTCTAGAGAAGCACCAATCTGTTTTTTTCACTTTCTTATTATTAACTTATTCAGAAAATGTACTTCAATCTGTTTAGCTGTTAACACTTTAGGGCTTTAGCTCTCGGAAAAGCCAAAAAGCACTTCAAGCTAGCATAAAAACTATTTTTTTGCGAAATCTAAGAAGTTATTTATTATTTTGCCGTTCCATCAACCTTTTCTAACGAGATAGGAAACACAGTTAATGACTAAAACTTAAAGTACAAATTCATCTCTAGCCTTCATATTTCTCCTTCCAAGGTAGCATGCTACCAGTATGTGATTAGCACTGTGCAAAACAGGCTTCTTTTTGCCACACATCTCAGAAAAATTAAAAGACATTTTCAGGAATATGTTGCTAGCAGGCAAACTGTAATTGTTCTGACACCATGTAATGCTAATGATTCTAACAAAGGAACCAGTTGAGTGATGTGAGGTCTACGTTTGATGTGTTTCCATCTCCACTTAAGCGCTTTACCTCTTTAGCATATCAGCTCTCAAAAAAGCCAAAAAGCACCTCAAGCTAGCAAGGAAACTTTCCCATAAACCCTTTCTAATGCGATAGGAAACATGGTTAATGAATAATCAATAAAACTTAAAGCACAACTTCATCTCTAGCCATAATAACAGTTTTCATATCTCCCCTTCCAAAGTAGCATGCTAACAGCACGTGGTTAGTGCTGTGTAAAACAGGCTTCATTTACTCCGGAATTTGTGTTGTTTTTAAAATTCAGGGAGTATTTAATTTATTTTCTTTTCAAGGATTTTTTCTGTATTCAAAGAAGATTTTGCAGTGATGAAGAATGGATCCTCTCTGGAGCTAAGCAGTGAAACAGTATCCCCCTCTCAGACTTTGATTGGGTTATAAACTGACTGATCAGTCAGTTTATAACTGACTGATCAGTTATAAATCAGTCAGTTATAACTGTGTTGTTTTGTTGTTCGATTTCATTTTCGATCTTCTCAAACATCGACATCCTCTCTCTCGAAGAAGAAGAAGAAGATTGATTTGGTAGGCCTGAGCAGTGGCTGCTGTGTTCACATGAAAATGTACCAGATCTGCGTTTTTAAGTGCAGGAGAAGTTAGCAGTCGACCCTGATTGGCGATTCTGCACTCGCCTGAACGGAGGAGCAAATCAGAAAGCAGCTTTGCATATTTTCTCTTAAGGCTCTGGTGCTTGTGATGGAGGCAAAAGAAAATATAGCAAAATAATGGAGTGGAGGAGGAAAGAGGACAAAGAAGAAGAGATAACGGTATGGAAATGAAGAATTGTATGCGAACAGCAATAAGGGATGGAAGCAGGAGCTCACATAAGCCTGAAGGGAGAGGGGGGGCTTCAGGGGCCCTTTGGCATTCATGTTCCACTTCTGAAGGATAAATATGTTGGAAGTGGTTTCGTTCTGCTACTCGATCTCTCCTTCCACCATCTGCTGTTGTTGGAGCCAAGAAAAGCTTTTGTTCTGAAAAAAACGACATCTCTGTTTAGAGCTGCAAGGCATTCAAGAACCTAAGTGGTGTCTCATTATGTAAATTTCAGAACAGAGGCTAATAGAATCTTCACACGAATGATTTTGAATCTGTTGGTTCAGTAATGAACTAATTGTAAGCAGCAGCAGCAGCAGCGATGGAGGCAGAGCTCAGGACCAGCCAGGGGGATGAGGAGCTCTGCTCAGACTCCAGAATGAGATATCCGTCAGCCGGCCTCTGTTGGAGGCCGTCCATGTTTCTCTATCCATGCTCCTTTTGGAAGGATTAATCCATGGCATGAACAAGGAGATCTGGGCTTTCTTTTCTAATCATTTCCTTTCGTGAGTCCACAGAACGGGTTGGACTGGATTAAAACTGAGCGTTCTCATTACGGCTGCACCGATCGCAGTTTACTGGCTGATCGCCGATCTTTAAAAAGCCTGACCTGCCAGTTCTGATTTTTGTAAATGCCTATTTTTTTTATGTGAAAAGTCTCTAAATAGAGCGACAAAGTTGCTAAGTTAATAATAATAGGACTTCATTTGCATAGCACCTTTTAAAACAAATGTCACAAAGTGTTTTACATAAAAAAATCTATTAAAGCATCATAATTGACACAAGAGACACAAAAAGTGTACCAAATCAATTAAAATACATAACAATATAAGACAAAATGAGATAATAAAAACACTAAAGAAATTTGAATATTAAAAGCCTTATCATAACTAATGATTTAAAAGCTGTTTAATATTTTTAAGTAATATTTGGGATAAGTTGGCAACAATGGTTTAATATTGACCTCACATGTGCAGATGTGACTTGCGTTTTGCATGTTGGGTTTGATCACCAATCTCCCAAAATGAAAAAAATCTGGGTCGATTTATTATTCAGCCAGTTTATCGGTTCAACCTTAGATCTCATAGCTTTTAAAGGAAGTTTATATCAGTTGATTTTACAGTATGATAAGGTTTCACATAGCTGAGCTTCGAATTGGCTGACTGGTTTTGTGCGACCACAATCACATCATTATTTCCGGATGTGCTGATGGCTGACAAATTGAAGCTGTCTTCAAAATATTAAGTGTTTCAATATCAACACAGTATTTTGCTCCTAAACCTGTTCTTCTCTGGTGTTTAGAATCCTTTAGCAAACAAACTATTTGCCAAAACTAATGTCAAATGTTTCGGTTCAGTGCAAGGCAGTGCAAATAGTTATGTCACTACTGATTTATCTAAGTACCACATCGAAACCTTAGAAGTGTTACAAAACCTCTGCTTCCCAGCAGAGTCACACATTGTCAACCAGAACACACTTTAAAAACTGTTGGGTTACAAATGGTTCAGTTAGTTATTTTGCTAACCCAGACCTGGGTCAAATATAAACCAGTCAAGCCCTTTGAATTGACACAGGACGGTGAGGTTGTGGGTTCATAACTGTAGCATTTCTAATCAAGACCATCTCCAGCTGGCTCATGTCCACAATGAACTAATAGTACCGTATGAAATATTGCCTGTGTGAGTTTTTTCACCAACACTCAGATGTCAGATGGGAAATTTCACAAAACACGAGTTCAGAGTAAACAAAAATGGCCAACTTGGAAGAAGGAATGACGATAGTTTGTGGTCACATTTAAAGGACACAAAACACTACAATGACGTCTTCAACATCCACTGAACTTTCTGTACTATGAACTTGTTTTGTATTCTGTATTCTGTATCTTGGGTTCCCTTCTTTGCTTCTGTCACCTCGCTTTCTGATTGGCTACCCTTCTGGTTTGTCCCTGGAACACCACACCACACCACACCACACACATTGCGACATCGGGCCATGCAGTGGATCTATATTGACTTTAAGACCACTGTTTTGGTCAAATGACATTGGTAAAAATCAGAACCTTGAACTCTCAACTATTGAGAAACGATTACCACCTGAAGGTGTGGACTGTGTTCAATCTTGAAATGAGTGGATCTGATTTTACCCAACCACTAACGTTTAGTTTGGCCGTTAATTGTGTAATGCGCCGGCTTACCGGAAATTGTGTGCACTGTAGAGTAAACAACCCTGTGGGGAGTAGGTCCATGACATCTTTGCCAGAAATAAAATATCTTAAACATCTCTCTGGCTCTGATATTAATTGCTCAATTTTTGGAAGCAACTTGAACTGATTGGCTTCGTTCACCTCCTCCACTGCCATTGCATTGACGGGAGATGAGAATTGAGCGGAATTGCGTAAGAAGGCGATGGCCAAGCTAACGTAGAGCTTAAGACAATTCTTCGATCAAATTATGATTCCTTTCTATTATCCTGTCTGATTCCGCTGCCACTTTATAGGTGGCAATAGTGCATCTTTATGATCTTTGCTGAAGTGTACACATAAGTGAAACAAATATCAAAAGCTCCTAATAAGGCTATTGGTCAAGCATTTTTTTTCTGTTGTGCTCACTATACAAAAATGTCACCACAACCTTTTTAGGGTCTTATCCTAAGACACCCTGGGTAGTAACATCGTGTACTAAGTAAAATTTGGCAGGCATGCGACAGGGTCGCCGTGGTAACCCTTAGCTGTTGCCCATCAGATTGTGAATGATGGCCGCCGTTAATGGAAGCAGTGCTACCGCAGCGCCGCGGCCGACCAGCGTACACTCTGTCTTCTCGACAGGTAATTTAGGGCAGACCACCACTTAACACACAAACACAGGGAGAAGACCCACAAGAGAGCAAACACAAAGAGACATGTATACACAACTCCAACTGCAAGAAAACCTCTGGAAGCTATGACACACACACACATTATAGTGCTGTTAAGTGAAACACACACCTTTACGAGGGACACACACAAACACACACACACACACACACACACACACACACACACACACACACACACACACACACACACTGCTACACCATAGAGGCTTTTTCTGTATTATAGCAGACCTACTTTTACTCAGTCCCATTACTGTACTCAGATAAAGGTGATTCAGGCTTTTTTAAAATGTATTTCTCCTTTGGCCTCTGGAGTTACTATGCATCATAATTTTATTGTACTGCACAATGACAGTGAAGTATTTTATTTTATCTGATGTGTGTGTTGTTGTTTATGAGGCCTGTCGTGACCCACTTACACAACTTGTCAAGTCGCCTTTGAGTTGAACACATAGCGACGGCGTGCAAGCGCACGTAGACACAAATACAACCAGTGGAGCAAAAAGTGGGTATGGACTACACTGGGGCGCCACGCTAGAAGGGGCGCCAAAATGATGACAGGAAAATTATTTCTGTTTGTTATATTCCATGTTTAACAGCAAGGTTATTATAGTTAACTAAAACTAACTAAATAATGAAAACTAAAGTTGACAAAACATTTTTGTGAACTGAAATAAATAAAAACAGTTATTAATGGGGAAAAATTATAACTGGAACTATATTGTGCACTTATGAAACTAACAAAACATACTGAAATTAGAAATTAGCCTTTCAAACTCAGTGTGTTGTTCAACAACGATTGAATACATTTTTTGAACATTTTATTTTCTATTGAGTATTCATGTATGTAAGCATAATCACAATAAAATACTTTGACGTTTTCGAGTCCTGCACCTCAAATTATTTTAAAGTCATATTTGATATGTACAGCATTTTTATAACACCTCAAGCTGACATAAGTGTGCAGTTAAATGGCACTGTGTGGCTGGAAAAACCTAATACTGCTCCTTTGTAAATTGAAATAATCATTTGAAAACTGTTTTTTGTAATTACTCAAGTTAGCTTCATCAATTAAAATTTGTCTGATTTGTTTAATAAAATTTGATTGTTTCACGTCTCATGGATCTCTCGAAATTGATTAATTTAGTTTGCTTCACCATCCATTAAAAGCTTCAGCTATCTGTGTTTTTTTCTGCAACTTTTCCCTTCTACAGTTTATTCTTTCACTCAACTTTCCATTAATACATTTGGCAGACAGTACTTTAACCTGCAGTCTTCAAATTGAACAGGAATAACCTCTGAAATTGACTAGTGTGTGAAGTAGAGATTATGGGGTGTGTTACATTTAAATATCAAGGAAATCCAAAGTGTAAACTGATCATGTTGAGCTCTTATGTTCTCAGTCAGCTGCTTTGGTTGGACTAAATACTCCTGTAGTTTATCTTGGGAGTTTCTAATTGAGTAATGAAGTTTGTATGATTTTGGGGGAGGACAATCACATCATCCCCCCTACAGCATTAATAAAGCCTTGAGTCACTTCTAATAAGCCGAGCTGCTGCCGGGTACATTTCACCAAGCAGCCTTCTGCCACTGTTTACACTCCCTTCTCATGTGTGTGTGTGTTTCATTAGTACGTTTGCGACATTGGAGGGTGATTAGATGAGTTTGTGTCTGTTGGACTGAACCCAGTCAAACTTCTGTCTTGTTAACACCTGTTCCTCCATGTGTGACTTTGTCAGGGTGTAACCACGGCTTACCGGAAAATATTTGTTTTTCTGCAAAACAGATGCAGCAAAGCAGCCGTAGGGGGGATTTAAAGCGCGACTAGTTTAGGCAGAAGGAAACACATGTACGGGCATGACGGCGTGGCTCGGTGGAAACGGTAACGCTTGTTTTAATCCTGGAACACAGCTCTGGATACATGGTTAATCTGTGAAATTTTTTTATGGGTTATTCTTTGCTGACAGGTCTATGTTGTGCAGATTTTATGTTTTTAACTGACTGAGAACAGTGGTAGATTTTTATTATAGGCCATATGGGTGGTTGCCCAGGGTGTTATTACAAAGGGGGTCAAATTATTTATTTATTCGAATGTGATTCTGCCTTAAGTATTAGTTTAACAAATAGTTGTTTCTCATTGAAATTGTATAACAGTACTTCAGCTCATCTAGTAAAACTCACAGTGATGTATTTCACACATTTATTTTTGTTCGTTTTGACAGTTAGTGATTTTTAACTAATAAAAACCCCAAATTCAGTTTCTCAGAAAATCTAAATATCTCAAAACTATGAAAAAGTATTTATTTTCCATTAATGTGAGTCTAATATAAAGTATGTTGGCATACTTTACAATGCATGTACTGCAGTTAAAGTATTTATTTATTTATTTATTTTATTTTTCTGCAACTAGCTATGAAAGTTATTATATCATAGATGTAACCTTATCAAACATAGGCCATGTGGGCGGTTGCCCAGGGTGGCATAAGAAAGGGGATCAAACAATCGAAAAAAAAAAAGTCAGTTACTTTTATCCACCTGCAGTCGATGGGATGTTGGAACTTCCTGCTTGAAGACAAAAACATGGAGACTATTTTATTTCCTTGGGAATGCACTACATTTTATCCGACCCCAAAATTTACAGAAGTTCCAGCATTTAAATCAACTGGAGGGCTGCAGAAGAATTAGCACCATTGATTCAAGAACTTCCATTATAGATAATTGTCTGATCTTGTCATGAGGGCTTGCAGTATCATCACAAGTGGTTATTGTCTCGATTTCATTTCTAATGGTTTTGCATTGCATGTTCATTTAAACAAAACTGGCTCTGTTAGTGACGAGGAACCCTGAGGTGTTGCTACCTGGAAGTCTATGAGGATGTCAATCCTGTTTGTGTTTTACAGTAAAAGCTAAACTCAAACTATCCAGGTTACACACCTAAATGCTTCCTCTCAGGGCTGATAGCATAAAAGGAGTATTTCCTTTCATCTCGCTGTCAGCATCTTGGCTCCAGCTATTAGAGCAGGCGACCTCCGCCGTGCCCTGTAATGTGTCAGGTCAACTCTCTTTATCTTCAGCCGTAGCTGCCTCTTTTCTTCTCCTTTTCTACTTTTCTCACCACTCCCCCTTCCTCTCTTTTTGTTCCTACATATACCTCTCTTTCAGCATGACCTGAGTCTGAGGGTCTGATGCTGCTCTGCTTTCGCCAGCTTTTATCTTTTGCCGTGTTTACGGTCCTGTGTCTAAGTACAGTTACCACATCAGTAGTGCCCACAGGAACCAATTTGTAAAAGTTGATCAAATATTTTTGACTCTTGGATTCATTTCATTTTTTTTTTCTTTTTACTGATCATATGTGTGTCATTTGCCGTCATTGTCATGTGGACACTTGTAAATGTTTCACCCCAACTCTTAACTATAGAATTGTAATGTACTGATGAGTTGCGTTATAAGTAATAAATGTGATTCCCACATTTATTTGTGGATATCACAGGTAAATGTGATTTCCATGGTGATGGATGTCAACATATTGAAAGTCTTGTGAAATCCCTGTGGTGGTTTGCACTGTTGCCATGGAAAAAGCCGTACCTTGGTGGCTCAGTCAGCATTGGTGGATCGGCGTCGTGTTGATCATGTTTGATCATGTTGATCATGTCGTGTTAAACATGAAAAATCCGAGGCGACGCCTCACCCTGTGCATCTGTACCGTTCTCCTGGCCCTCAGTTGGTGTTAATTTCATCAGGATTCTTGTCAAGTAGGTGAATAAAACAAGTGAACTAGAAACAAGTCAGTGTAACATAATCAGGACATTATGAGATGCAGGGTAAAGACTTTAAACAACTCTCTCACTACCAACACTGGCAATATGTATCTACTGAAATGCCCATTATGGAGCCTGTGTGAGCTGTGGAAACTTGTCAGGTTTGGTTTCTGATGTTTATTAGATGGTGAGTCAGATTTGATAAAACTAAATTGAGAAAATTCTGTGTATGGAATGTGAGCTGCAGCTGTCTGATTTATTTTGATTTTATTTTTGTTTTCGGCAGACCTATGAAGACACTGTTGCAGTAATCAATGCGACTAAAGATAAACGCTTGGATGAGTTTCTCTAGATCTTGCTTGAAAATTAATCCTTTAATCCTGGAAATGTTCTTCAGGTGATAGAAGGCCGACTTTGTAACTGTCTATATGATGCTGAAGGTTCAGGTCAAAGTTAATCTCTACTCCCAGATTTCAGTACCTGATCTCTAGTTTCTAGCTGTAATAACGGAAAATGTGCTTTGACTCTAGATTGTTTAGAGTCCTCTTCAGGTCAAATAATAATAATAATAATAGCTTCTGTTCATCTGAAGAAAGTTGTGGCTTATCCACAATTAGATTGGTTCTAATCATCGACTGAGCACTTGAATGGGTTCATAGTCTTTTAGTGACATCATACAGGGATGTTGGACCTGTTGCCCAGGCGACCCTTTCTCTGATAAGCAGAAGGCAGTAGTTGAATAGGAGAATGTATGATGTGAGAAAATCATCATAAGCCTTTTTTTTCTTTAAGGAGCAGCATTTTGTCATTATGTTATACCCTCATAATAAACATTCCTGGAGTGTTGCCTTGATTCTTTCATGCATTTTTGAGAAATCCCTTAATCTCCTTTGGCAACCATTCAGCTGTGCAAAATGCCTGGGTGAACCTTGATCCACCTTTGAGGAAAACTCTCCTCCTCCATGCTGTCGTTTCCTCCTCTTTGACTCCCCAACTCAGCTCCTTCAGACTAGCTAGCAGCAACCCTAACCCTATCCCCTAACCCTAACCCTGAGCTCATTATACGAGCTACTTTAACTTTAACTCTGGTTAAAAAAATTTTTAAAGGGTTAATAGAGAAGCCAAGTTGTGATAACTTCATGAAGGTACAGTTCTGAAAGAGCAGGAGCTTCTTAAAGAGACAAAGGCCCAGTTTTATCTTTTAGCATTTTTATACTTGATTGTGCTATTTAATGTCAGTATGTGCCTGGAAAACACATTATACTGCCTCTTTAAGAAATGAAATAATAGGTAGGTCCGATATTAAAACTTGATTTATCTGAAACATCTTAATGTAGCAAAAACAGAAGAAATGTGTAGGAATGTATTACAGTAGTAAACATGAACCAGGGAGAGCTTTACTTTGCCTACAGATTGGAGACAGCTTTTGTCCAGATAGACTTCTGTTTCTCTAAATCTCCGTTTTGGGTTTGTCTCAAGTTTTGGTTTTACTCTCCTGATATCCTGGCATGCAGCTCAGGTTTTTTTTTTTTTCCACCATTGTATTTGCTTGGTTTGCTTTCAGCTGGTAGGGACATCCTTCACTGGTTTGCATCTTGTTTAGCTTGCGCTCCGGCTGCCTGTTGGATGTGCTGCGGTTGTGGCGGCACAGCAGTCAGGAATTTCGGAGGGAATTCTTGTTCGGCGTCTGTTCTGAGGTTTGTCATTCTAATAGCAGAGAAGACTCGTCAGACCTTTCATTTCAGCGCTCGCTCCCTCTTGTTTTCATCTTCTGCTATCGGAGCCCCAGTTAGAATACAGACTATAATTGGCGCTTAATTGCTGCCGTGGCAACAGGGTTTTTTTTTTTCTTTTTGAGCCTGCGAGCTCCGCTACCAAACCAATATAGTGCGCCCACACTTTTCCATTCCTCATTTCCATCCAGGCTTGTGTTTTTGGTGCAGGGATAAACGGTAGTAAACTTTTCCTACTAATCACGCCGCTCTTTGTGCCTGTGACATATGTGTTTGCATTCTGCTCCAGTGCATTTACACACCAGCTGTAATAAATCCCCATCCATCACGCCTTACCTCCTGTTGTCATATTGATTCAGATCAGCAGCTTTCCCACCTGCCGTTTGGAACACCAGCAATTATCCAAACATCATTTTAATCCATTTAAAGTCCAATAAATTTGAAAGTTGAGTCACATTTTCCATATTATGTTTCTCTCTTCTAACCAGTAGAGCAGATTCCTGTAGATTTAGAAACCATTAGGAGTTCTGAGTGGGAACAAAATGTGTCTGGGTGTTGTCAGAGCATCCTTTTAAGGAAACTGGTGGAGGTTTTATGAGTCATTGTGTTGACTTCGAATTTCATGGAGTCAATCTGGAAGGTTTACCAAAACCGATAAATGGCTAATTCAAGACATAGCACCAGTTTTGTTTTTTGTTTTTTTGAAGCTTAACAACTTGGACACATTTTCTGTGTCATGATAATACATTCTGCTGGACGTTGAATTGTCTCAGTAATTATTGCAATAAACAATACTATTGTTCTTTGGAGATTATTTACTGGTAATACACTGATAATGGCCCTGTAAACTTTAATTTCTGTAAGGAACACTTAATACTGGAACTGGAGGATGTTTTAAATATCCAGTAAAACAGAACAACCAAAAACGATATATAAAACAGCATTAAACACCAATTCCAATTAAAAACATTAATAAAATGGACTATGATGTAAAGAAAACTTCCATCAGAATGAATATTATCGAGCTCATATTTATTTACCATGCAGTTAACTGATTAATTGCAAAATTGGAAAAACATTCTAGATTGGATATTGTTGACAATGTGACCAATCCACAAGGGCAGATCTATTTATTCTAATTCTATGCTTTGTGCTCAGAGCGATGTCACGCTTTATTTATCTTACATTTTATTTAGAACTTATAATTGCACTTTCTGAACCATTTGAAAGAAGGTTTCTTGTAGGTTTTTTTTATATATATATTTGAGCAAGATAACCAACCTGTTGTTTTGTCAGTTTCAGTTTTTCTATTATTTATTTTACATTGGCTGTTGTACTGACTGAACAAATGAAAGTTGTATCGTTTTTACATCTTTGGCCAAGCTTGTGAAACAATTAGTCTATTTAAGTGTGCTGTACTGGTGCAGAGTTAACATATAAATTGTAGTACAATACTTCTATGTCAGAGTTGTTTTTAAAAAAGGGAATTGCTTCAAGTCCATTTCAGCTGTTTTTCTTTATGAGATTGTATTGGACAACATTAAACTGCAGACATGGATATCAGTGCATTGCTAGGTACAGTGGAGGATCTGTGATGCTGTGGGCCTGTTTCTCTTTCAAATGCTCGGGAAACCTTGTTAAGTAGCAACAATAGTAATCGAATTGTGATAGTTATGCAAATTGATTTTTGACGCACCCCTACTTACAGCCCTCCAATGCTATTGAACTCAAGATATTCTGCTTATTAGAGTTTCCAAACCTCTTAAATCTTTCCATTCTGCTTGTTATTCCCTTCAGCTCATTTTTCCAATGTGCGTCGGGTTTCCCCTACATGTTTTTCCCCTCTTCAAGCGCATCCTAGGAAACGGTAAATCAGAGCCTTCTTGTCACCACGACGACACACACCTCTGGCAGACCGCTTTGCATTCAGGGAGCTCAGGAAGATAACGGTGTGTGTGTGTGCGTGTGTGTGTGTGCGTGTGTGTGAATACGGGCTCTGACGTTAGCGGCAAGCCGTGTGATTGTCCTTGTCCACGCTCAGTCATTATCAGGCCTTTTGCTGTGACGACGTGTGTGTGAACGACCTCCATTCAGCGGCTCCCATTTCTGCTTTGATTAAACTGCTAATTATTGACGGGGCAGGAGCAGACCTGCTGAGCTGCATGTGTGTGTGTGTGTGTGTGTGTGTGCGTGTGTGTGTGAGCCACGTTAACAGATTCTTTCACAGTTGTCTTTGGGTAATGTCTCCTGTCCTTCAGTTCTTATTGATTGTTGGAGATTTTATTGTCAGCATAAGACTGAAGTTGTGCATCTTAGAAGCTATGCATCCGGTTACATCTGGAATTTAGCTAGTTAATCATTTCAGAAGAAGAACAGTTAAACATGGTGGTGGTAGAGTGATGGTCTGTGTCTGCTTTGCTGACTTGCTGTAATTGGTGAATCCACGAACGTCTCCTTTAGGACGTTCTCCTAATGGAGAACATCAGTTTGTGACCTTAACTCTAAGCACACTTGGGTTCTGCAGCAGGACAATGATCCAAATAACACCTCCATTCTGAACCGCAGAAAATTAGAGTCGTCATTCTTATGGGAATCAATTTTTTCGACACACCTTCATTTAAAACCCTCAAACCCAGTTGAGTTAAAACAAGAGTTTCCTCTACAGTGATGGAAAAGATTATTTAGGTTTCCATGCAACTGTCATGCAAAATTTAAGTGGACTTTTGAAATGTGGCTGAACAGCAAAATACGAATTTGGTGTAATTCCATCTACTGGTTTGGAGTAAATCAACCAGGCTACACAAAGCATAACTTCATCAGATTTTGATATAACGCATGGATGTAATTAACAGGAAGTAGACGTCTCAAACTACCATGGACCACACATGTAAAAAAGATGAGAGTCCTGATCTCCGTGGTGAAGGTTTGGACTTAAAAATATCTGTCGTGTTTCCAGATAGGCACAGACCCTCTTCTGGATCTCAATGGGAGCATTCCACCACACCCATCCCAGCTTACAGTACCTGTCACCGGCCACTGTAGTCTGCAGCTCTCCCCTTTGTCACGGAGGTTTGAACTTTAAAGTTTTAATTTTCTTTCTGTGCCTCTTTTAAGCCACAGACTGACCAGTGGATGTGAGGATTTACTACGTCAGAACTTGATTGGCAAATGTGTTTCCATCTCCCCTTTAGCACTTTTTCAGAAAAACCCACAACCACCGGAAGCGAGCGTTAAAACCTTTTCTGTGATATTGTGTTAGTTTTTTTTCAAATTTTGCCATTTTCTATCAGCCTTTTCTAATGCGATACTTCAAAATTTATTACAAACGCTCAATGACAGTTTTTACCTCTACAAGTGGCAGAAGCCAGTATGAGGTTTAGCCTTTCATTTGAGGCCAGGTTGGTTTGGATTAATGTCTTTCTTTAATGAATGAAATCATCATTTTTGAATTCACTTTGGTTATATTCATCAGACCTTAAATTTTGTTTTGTTGATCTGAAACGTCTGGAATAACGTTAATATAATGTCATATATATTAATATATGTCATATATTTTGACATTGAGGCGTAACGTCTACCAATGCTCTCTACAAGAAATCTCGAAATAAAAATCTATGAAGTCAAACATGAATTAGATGATTTCAAAACCTTTTTTTTTTTTTTGAGTGGATGGATTTCCAGCTTGACGTTGACGGCTGCTGTCTGTCCCCACGTCAAACGTGTCACTTCCACCTCGTTGGCCGACTCCAGTCTCTCCCTCTCTGTGTGTGTGAGCATGTGTGCGCCTTTGGAGACAGACTGTTTCCCTGTTGGATACGCGCTCCATCGCGAAACACTCTCGCACACGCCATCGTTGCCAACACTGTTTTTCTTTTCTTTTTCTTTTCTCCCCGGCAGCAGAGCAGCACTGACACAATTACACAGGTTCATAGAAGAGGGAATTCAATCATCGTTGCCGTAGGTAACAGCAGCAAAGCGGGGACTTCCAGCCAGTCCAAACATACGTTGAAGTCGGCTGCCAGTCCTCCAGTCAGGTGGACCCTGCCGGTCCTTCAGCCTGTGCTTTGGAGTTGCAAAAGCAAATGACTTTCAGGTTTGAAATAAAGTAAATTTGTTCTGATCGTGCTTCTGACATGCTGCCGTATGCAGTTTTTCCCTCATTCGCATTTTCCTTATATTGCTTCCGTGTAATTGTGTGATTTATTAGGATTTTCTGTGCATAACTGTGGAAGTGGAAGTGCATCTTATTTAAAATGTATCTTTATTATTATAAAAATTTATTTTACATCAAGGTACAAGATACATCATATTACTCATTACATTAGTGGAAAAAATATAAATCAGGGATCCAGAGCGCGTGACGTCACGTTGTGTCTGTAAGTGTTTTTAGAGGGGGTCTCACATAGTCGCAGGTTTCAGCTGTTCACTAGTGGTTCTGGTACCCGCTGTATGAAACACCGGCGGTCCACTGTGTGTCCTGTTCTACAAGTTATTGTATGTTACGGACGCAGCAGCCGAGTGGATGAAGGTGTCCTGGTCAGATGAGTCCAAAATGAAGCTTCTTGAACAAATTCCAGTTCATAAATTCCAGTTATGAGAAAAAAAGATGTTCGACAAAGTCCTGACTAACTGTAATTAGCAATAAATATTCAGCTTATATGTACGTGGCTAAGTTAATAATCTCACTTATTAACGTGATTGAGTTAATGTTAAAGGGAGAAGACTGGTTTTGTGCGTTTTCACAGCCTGAGGACCAGATGTGCTCTTTAGTTTGTTTGTATGACATTTGATGCTCATCCCAGGAGGCAGCAGGCTAGAAAGGCCGAGCCTGGGAGTGTTTTTTTTATCTTCCATGTCTCTCATGTTTGCTCTCGGCTCCCTAACCACATTAGAGCTTATTTTTCACTGAACAATATTACTTTCCCCATAATCAGCTGTGGTTTTGGCCTTGAAAGGAATATAGTTTCCACTACGTGTTCAACTCCCTCGAACTCAACCTACGCGCAATATTTTATAGATTTTTGTTCAGATGAAATTGAGTAATGGACTCTACACTTGTTCAATCTGAATCTAGACATGAATCAAGAATTACATATTTTTTCCAAAGAAATCTGGATGAAACTAAACATTGGCTTTATAAAATTCCAGATTTCCAAGACATAATCAAACACATACTGCCTTCGAGGGTGTCATGATGTATGTTTTTTTGTTATTTATTTATAAAATAAATTTATGTAGAAGGAGCATCAGGAATTAGATGAAACACCTTCATTGTGTGTGAAAGCAGACAGGTGTTGTGGTACAAAGTGCTGACTTGGCATGTATGCCTAAGGTGGACGAGTGTATTTATCAGACAGTGGCCACTGATTGTTTTTGCTTCACTTGTTCTGTAATACTCTGCTGTCGTTTGCAGAAAAAGTTGTGTTTCCATTACAAATGTGTGCAACATTTAGTTCATATTCCTCTAATGTTAAAGAAACAGAGTTGAGAATATTCAAACCGAAACTAACTTCACCGCAGTGTCTGCACTTGCTTCAACCTGCATTATCATCTCAGTTGGACATTCAGGACAATACTGTAGAAAATCTGCACAAACTGAGATAATGCTTTGCATAGCCTGGCTGATTCACTCCAAAATCGCCTTACTTACACTTTCCTGTTTTTTCCCCCCGCCATTTTAAAAATTTGATGAAAATTCACACGACTTGGAATGGATAAAAAGCGAGAGTGAAATTTTTCACTCTGTGTTTGAAGAAAAATAAAAACGTTTTCATGTGGCCAGACCTGAAAGCCATTACTGTCGTATTTCCTTGCTCCTTGACCTGCAAACTGACAAAACTCAGCAAAGGTGGTAAAACAGATCTGCGGCCTTGGAGAGAATACATGTTTAGTTAGGAAAAAGAAAAAAAAAAGAAAGAAAGAAAGCAAGTACCAACAACCTCTCCAGCTCCCAAATCTGTTTCCTTGCTAACACCTCAGAAACATTTCTGCTGCCAAAACTCAGACTGTGAAATTTCAGCCTCCAAAACCACGGCAACAATCTGTGCGGAGCTCTGTTGTGAGTCTGCTTTTTTTCATCACACATAAATGCCTCTTTCATCGTGGAACACAAACATTAGAGAAAGAAAATAATGATCCTGACACAAAGCGCAAAGGTAAACAGGTTGTGACGCCTCTTGTGATGATTAATGCTGCAGCTGTGAATGCCTCACAGCCACCGAGGGCGCCCATTCATGTTGCTCCCTCTCCGGGGGTAATGAATGAAACGCTCCGAGCTTTGTGTGTTGTTCCGAGTTTGTGTGTAGGCGTGTGTGTGTGTGTGTGTGTGTGCGCCTTACAAATTGCATGTGTCGCTCGTTTTGTCGGCCCTTGACGTCACCAGAACCCCAACATCCGTTATCGGGGCTGGCAAGTGTCAGCATTCATGAGTCAATTGAAGTAATCTTATCGGTTTGCAGACAGTCCACCTCAATCGCCCAGGGCAACAGACGCTATGATCACTTGTCACTCTGAAAGATTTGCGAGAGACTAAGGGAGATTGGCAGGAGAGGCGGTGGAGGTGAGAAGAGAGAGGGAGTCGTTGCTAAACAGATGGAAATGCACCGACTGCAGCAGGGCAGCGACGGGCAGCGGGTCTGCGTTGGCATGCGGGCACCGTGAACACGGCTCTGCCTGCAGGCTGATGGACAGCTCGCAGAATGCGCCGCGCTCTGACTGGCTCTGCTGTGAGGCACACATTGATGCAAAAAAAAGAGAGAGTTCATTCACAGCAGCCGCTTTTCACTTTGAAGGAGAAGCCTTAAACACACATGCGCGCACAGAAACACGAACAGTCACATTCACCAAAATAAACTGTGTACTGGTATCTAGCAATAGCAAACTCAAGTTAAATTTGTGTCACAAGTACACTGCCATGAATTAGTTTTACCTGTTGAATTACTTTACATGAGCTCAGGTGTGAATGTTTTTTTTAATTCTTTATTTTTTCACTAAAAGTAGTTAGTCTCACAACAAATACGAGTGTGGCATGATTTTGACTTCCGAGGTTGACACAATCACAGCATTAGCCATGCTAAAAATCTTCCTCCATTGAGCCAGGCCATTACCTTCCTACACAATTCCTCTTGATTCTCATCTCCCTTCAGTGTTCCGTCTGGTATTTCCCCCATTGATTTTGATTTCTCTGGTTACATTTCAACCAGCCCAACCACCGAACAGATGGACGATTTGAACAATTAAGGTGGGAGTGTGAGGAATGGTTACGATCTTTTATTGCTGACAAAGATGTTGTTCAGCTCTTCATCTCAGTGGTTGATGGTTGTTTTCAGCTTATGCAATTTCTGGGTAGCTTCATAGCGTAGCTGACGCATTACAGCCATCACGGCTACATGTTAGTGATTGGTTAGAATCAGATCCAGTTGACTCATGAAGCGTGAGTCCACGCCTCCAGGAAGGGTCTAGAACAAGAGGCCGTTTTTTTTTGTTTTGTTTTGTTTTAACCAAACTAGTCTCACATATGTATACTACCACGTTAGCTTGGATTTCTACAGAACGTGTAGACAAATTTTGTGAGAAAACAAGGAAATTGAAAGGCTCTGGTTAGATTGTCAGCTGAATT
This sequence comes from Poecilia formosa, assembly GCF_000485575.1. Taxonomy (NCBI): domain Eukaryota; kingdom Metazoa; phylum Chordata; class Actinopteri; order Cyprinodontiformes; family Poeciliidae; genus Poecilia; species Poecilia formosa. The sequence continues at coordinate 688,346 of NW_006800223.1, forward strand.
CCTGCAGTCTGGTTGTTCTCACGCTGCGGGTTGCCGATACCACCGAAAAGAGATAAGGGCGCATGCACCGTGTTTACTCTGATACGCCAGTGATGAGGGCAGATCAACAAAGGAGCCACCACTCGCTTCAGGCAGATTAACTCGCAATGGGCTCATCTTCATTCATCGCCCCGCTTGTCGACACGACACGCACACACACATTCACAAAACACACACACAAAGAGATCTTAAGAGCTGAAAAACACAGATGTTTGCCCTACTGCCGGTGCTGTCCTTTTATGTCGTTAAGAAAGGAAAGTCGAAAGTGTCACATCGGTGCACATTCACACAGCAGTGCAATTTTCCGAATATTTCTGATGACTGGATAAACATTGCACTTGTCGTGAATTGCATCTTTAGGACAAAATAGCTGAAATCATGAAGCGTGAGATTGAAATGGAGTGTGTTTCCTTTGTTCCGTCAGAGGGGCGTTTTCAGAGGTGGTCCTGGCCCAGGAGAAGCTGACCGGCCGCATGTTCGCCGTCAAATGCATCCCCAAGAAGGCGCTGAAGGGGAAGGAGAGCAGCATCGAGAACGAGATCGCAGTGCTGAGGAGGTGAGCGCAGTCACACCACCACACACACAACTACTGGTTACCGGGGAAACTGTGGATCTCCTCTGTTACTTCCACGCAAAATACCCCCCCCCCCCCCCGCCTCCATACATCCATCTATGCATCCATCCTTCCCCTCCCCTGTCAGCCCTCGCCTGCAGGTCACGATGCACAGCTCAAACACACATCACACACACCAGGGCTGTGCAGCTTCACAAACACAATCGTATCAAAGAAAATTGAGTTATTATTGAATTATTTTGACCTGTTGTGTAGAAGTTGGGGGAGAATACTTGTCCATTTTCTTTTAATTTTGAAAAAAAAAAAGTGCCGTTAGATTTATAAGCAGAAAACAGAGAGCCAACAAATCGGTTGTTCTTTAACTTAAAACAAATGAAATTTCGCGACTTGCTAGACTATTACGTTCTGCAAGTTATGTTTAAATACATTAAGATATTTACAGAAAACAGAAAAAAGTCAGAAGTAAGCAAGTGGACCCAATCCGTCTAAAGCAGTGGTTCCCAAACTTTTTCTTCTGCGCCCCCCCAGTGGTTTCCAAACATTTTCTGCGCCCCCCCTATGGATTACAAATGGCTGTCTGGTTGAAACGACGCGTGTTAGGGAGGGTGGGGGGGTGGCATCGACTTTTTGGGGGGGAAAATGAATGTACGTAGCCGAAAATAGACACCAACATCGGTAGCCTACAAGGTACTTGTTAAGCTTAAGGTTCTGTATTGATATTAGCTAGTCATCGTTTAGCTAACATTACCTGCATCCAACAACTTTACTCAACTCAGTCGGTTAGTTTGGAGGGAAAAACTGTGAAAAGTTCTTTGCGTTTTGCTGGTTTGCTGCCGTGATTCTAACACAAACCTACGTAGCTCCGCCCAGCAGCAGCAGGTCTCCTTCACAGGTGGAAACCCAGCGCGAGCGCCGTAGCGCTCATGTTGCGTTTAAAGGCGGCTCGGAAAAACAGGTTACAACATGTTAACAACGGATTAAACAGTTTTAACTGCTGATAAAAGTGACAGAGGACACAAATATGGGAAGTGTGGAAGCCTCTACTACGGCCCACGGGCCTCCACATTTGGTCCGGCCCCCTGAACAATACCAGAGAGCATTCAGATTTTTTTTTCATTTATTGTATTTTTCAGTTTTTATGTGGATTTTTCTTCAACCACTATGGGGCTCTCCTGTAAACTGTGGGTGTTTTGTTTTACATGACGCCATCTGTTGGACTTTTAGGGAACTGCTTGTCTTTTATGTTATTTAATCAGTACGGTTGTTTGCTAGTGATAGAGCAGATGAACACACGTGTCTGTTATGAACGCTGCATTCCAGGTCGAGTTCAAGCAATGCCTGTAAGTAGCAGCTTATACTTCAAAACGAGCCTTTATGTTAACATATGAGAAATTAATATGTTAAAGTTACATTTCCTCAATGGAATATATACTAGTCAGTCCCAGTCACCGTTTCACTCATGGTTTTTGCCCATGTGCTTTCTGGGTAAAAATCAATAGAGAAACGCAACCCCCCGCCCCCCTCAACAATTTCCGGCCCCCCACCAGAGAAGGGAAAAGTTATGTGGCCCTCACAGGAAAAAGTTTGGGGACCACTGGTCTACTGTATCAAACTGACATAGGAATAACAGAGAGTTGCCCATTCTAAGGTAAAAACCCAGCGCATACAGTGTTCATGTTTTGTTTTTGTTTTTTTATCCAGACGGCTTCCCGCGCCCCCCTGCAATGACACGGCGCCCCCCCTAGGGGGCGCACCCCACAGTTTGGGAACCCCTGGTCTAAAGAAACCAAGGAGATACATTTTTACTGAAAATAATAAAATCTAATATTTTATCAAAGTATAATGAACTACATTCAATTAGTAGAGTACTGAATCATTACAAATATGTATATTTTTTGTAATTATTAGTTTTACTTTGCCTTTTTTGTGTTTGCATCAATATGGATGGTTGATTTGTGCTTGGTTGCTTATGGTGTAGTGAATTGACTTTTGACAGAAGGCGTAGATTACAGACGCACTGCATGTTATTGCTTACATCCGGATATTTTGCGAATGCGCACAACGCTGGAGGACGAAAAGATGATTCTTTTACTGGCCATCTGTAGCTGCGCTGTGGTGGTAGAACAGTCCCATTAACAAAATGAAACCTGCAAATGTAGGTTTTATCAAATTAGAAGAAAAAAAACAGTTCAACAACTACAAAGCACTCATACTATTCTTTTATCTTGCTCTCTGTATTGGCTACACATCACACAGACCTGTTGCTATAGCAACTAACTGACAACAACTCCACTGATGTGTCAGGATCCAACACCAAAAAACATGCAAGCATTTCCCACACAAAGAACAGAACATTCAGTCTATTACAGTATTATGTTTTCAGAACTTATGTTTATTTTGAGATTATTAATAAGTGGTCGTCTGAACACAGCAGTGCTTGATTAGCCAATTTAAACACCTGCTCAACTGATGATATGTCAGAGAGTTGGTGTGTGTGTCATTTAGGTTTTTACTGAACCTAAACACACAATTCCACATCATATCTACACTTTAATATTATCAAAGTCAAGCTAGCATAACAGCTCTCCCTCGCTATTTTTTTACATTAAATATTTTTTTTCTGCCCTTGTTATCTAGTTGTTGTAGTGTTGACAATTAATAGCAACAGTGTCTCTTTTTATTTTCTATATAACTTGTACTTTAAAGATTTAGCGTGTAATGTTGACAACTTCACACCTAAACCAATGGTAGTCTGAGCAGTTTTCTGCCATCCAGGAAGAAATGCGCAAATGTCTTTTATAGACACTTGCGCAACGTGACTATAAAAGATGTTTTTCTCCCAACTACTCCTTTGCATTCAAAATTTTCGTTTATGTCAACATGTTTATTTTAAACTATAAATGATTTAGATAAACAAATAATTAAATTAATGATTGTTATTTTAATATAAGGCATGTTTTTGCACAATGAACCTGAATAGCTGTGGGAAAAATTCAGGCCTCATATCAGAAATCTGTATTCTTTGTGAATGAACAGAGCATCACGCCTGCCGAACCTCCAATTAGGGCTGCATATCTCCCAATCCAGCTGTGAGAACAATAGTGGATCTGAACGCTCTGAGCATTGGGGACAAAGACGACTCTCCCTCACCACCGGTCCCACCGCGGTCAGAGTCACACCAGCCGCTGCCCGTTGCACATCCTGGTGGCACCGTAATGACAGAAGATGTCTATGTTTAGCAGTAGAAAGTGGCCCCAAAGGCAACGCCAATGCGATGTGTAATTTCAGCTTTTGAGGCTGATGCTGGGAACACAAACGCCACGCCGATCACAAACCCCTGAATGCAGCTTGTATTTGTGCGTGCGTGCGTGCGTGCGTGCGTGCGTGCGTGCGTGCGTGCGTGCGTGCGTGGTGTTGATGTATAAAACCGTGCAGAGCAGCTTATGTTTTGACACATATCATATGCTGCTAGTGTGTGTCGGTCTTTAGTCGTGTGGTTCGACTCTGCCAGACTCAAGCTATTCTGCTTTTGTGTGGAATGTGTGCGCCTTCAAAGACAGGAGTTTATTTTTCACTCGTAGCCCCAGGCATCAAATATAAATTAAAAAAATATTTCAGATCCCTGTTTAAAGATTCCAGTCTGTGAGAAGAAATAATTATTTCATCCTTTATATGCTTCAAATAAGAGGAGCCGATGAAAAATGTATTTTACTGGTAAGGCTAACATGTATTAATAAATCTTGAAGGTTTTCACAAGTTGATTAAAGCTACAGTTGAGCATATTGGACTGTATGAACTTTCTAAATGTGTGCAGAAGATTGGAATTAATTGGATTGGTCTGAGTTTCATCTAAACCCATATAACTGGGCTTGAATTGGACCTTGCAAAGTGCTCTGAGTTTGGATTCTCTGTAATTTTGTGCTCTATAAATAAATAAATTACAGGGATCCAAACACACATCTCTGCTGGGTGTTCATGGGGTTGTAAGTATGCATTAGACTTATTTACCAGATACATTGGGGGAAATATTAGATTCCTTGTTGATTTTGAATGTTTCTCTACGAGTGTGTGTGTGTGTGTGTGTGTGTAATTTTATTGTGGTTCTACTTTAATATAACAATATCAGCCAGAAATACATTAAAAAAAACAAATAATTTGAGAGTCACTGAGGGGAAATTGTGGTTCAAGTTATCTATTCATGTGGCATACAGATCGATCAATCAGCCAATTGACTGCTGGTACTAATGACCTCAGCTTAAAAAATACCTTTCAACATAATTGATTTCTTTTTCATTCCATACCATAGACCAAAGAACTGTCAAAGGAATGCTAGGAAAGGCTAAATATGGTCTTTAGAGGAGTTATCCCTGAAGGAGGTTGTGTGTTTTCACCTTGGCGTCTATCCCCTCCGTAACACAGCCAATACAATCTACCACCAGAGTCTTGGGGTTGAGATCATGGGCCTTGCAAAGATAGGTAGTTGTACTGTACTGTGCCATCACTGTGGCCCCTGTCTGTCTCCACGCCATTGTTCCAGGTTCATACATCATTCCATTCAGTTCATGAGCTCTAATACTTTCACTTTTCATACTAGAAGCAACCCATAAGTTACAAATCAAAGCTGTGCAGTAAAATGTTGCTCTGGTAACATCTTCCTGAAATGATTGCCTTAGCCAACAACTACTACTAAAATCACTGATGTAGAGATACAGAAGGTTATCAGGGTTCCACATTAGTCCAACTGAGATAAAGAGTAAATGAAAGGTATAGATAGGCACTTCTCTATGCAGTCATAGAGAAGTATTAAAGTGATGCACTTGTGTATGCTGTGACAATAGAGAATGATGCAATTAAATATGCTGAGGTTACTAATTTGTCTCTGCAGAGGGACATTAGAGAAAATTGTAATTGCCAATAGTAATAAGAGAGATAGACAGAGAGAGAAAGAGAAAGAGAGAGAGAGATGCTGACATTCATTTCGATAAATGGATGTTATTACTGCAAACGGTTCAGAGCGTCCTTATGTGCAGTGTAAGACAGTGGGTCGCCTTTGGAAAACCTAATGGATTTCTTTACAGCTCTAAACAGGCAGATATTATTTTTGCTCTATAAAGGACAAAGCTTTGCTTTTTAATTCAATTCAGTGCATTCATCTCAAGGCAATTTACAAGGCAAAATGATCCATATAATGTCTAATTATTAAGAATACAAGATGGTTCAAAATTAGTTCACATGAATCCTACACACAAGTCAAACACATTTATTTACATTTTACACAAAGTGTAATTTAATTCATCCAGAAGATATTCACACACCCTCACTTTTTCCTCGTTACATTACGTTCAGTTTGCCTTCTAAAAAGTAAAATCAAAGTACCCGCTGTTTACAAAGTTAAACCATGCCTTTAGACATTTTTCTAAGTTTGTTAAAAATGAAAATAATAGCTATATCAATATTCACAGCCATTCATTCAAAGTCTGCAGTGGTTCACCACATCAGGAGTTCTCAAACTTTACGACCAAATTCTATGAAAGTTTATGTTTTTATATAACAACATCCACACCTTCATTTTCTGCGCTGTGGTGTTCGGTGGATCCAAACCAAAAGACTTGAGACATGACTTCAACGTCTCATAATTTCATTCGGTCTTTTGCCAATTGTCTTGGAAACATTTTTCGTTTTGAAGTTCAGTTCCTCTTGGTGGCTGTTCTGGCAAACAAAGTTACAGTATAGATCTTGATTTTACATAATTTTACTTTGTGATTAAATTTGACCATATTTGACTAAGACTCGAGTCAAGTCTGGTACGTCTTGCCTTGGGACTTGACTTGGCACTGCCATGTCTTTACTTTGTTATTGACTCAAGACTTTGGTGGATAGACTTACAGCTTAGTTGTGACTTACAAAAATCCGTTGGTCCAAGCTTTGAGTTCAAGTATCAAAGTCTTCTACTTGTGAGTGGTAGTATGATGGAGTGGGAGTAGAATGGACAGATTTGGACCTTGGCTGCTGTAGCATGAGTGCTGCTCTGGCCAGGTGGTCATGTTGGTCGTTCTTGGGGTCCCACAGAATGAGGTGGAGAGTCACTAAGTGGAGGGGTCTTTACATTTCCATCCTGGACTTGTTACCTAAGGCACGTGATTGTAGATAAGTGGAGGACAATGAACCAAAAGCAGAGACATTATGATATCTAATTCCTGGTGAGAAATTTCTCAAAAATATTTGTCAAGAGAATTGTCTCCAGGGGATTGAACGTCCAACCAAGTGCTTCGTTGGCCAAGCACTTGGGGATCAGTTAGTAATTCAGTCAGTAACCTTCCAGAAGTCATGACGCACTAGAATCATTCCTACTGAGATTAAAAGATCTCAGAATAGCTAAAATTATCCATTCTACCAAGGGAAAGAGAGGCAAATTATTGGAGTCAAACAAATGGTTTAGATGTGGGGTTTAAGAGATTTCCAAGGAGATTTCTTGGTCTTGAGTTGCTCTGACCCAGCTGTTGGGTTGTTTCTATCCACTTTACAATCAGGACATGTTTGATTTCCATACATATCCAAGAAGTCCCAAGAAGAAAACAGGTGAAAAACATGAAAAGGCCGTAAATTCCCTATTGGAACAAATGGTTAGGTATATTTTGGAAGTGCTACCATGCCATTTTCTCGAGATAGAAACAGACTATAAAGCTCCGCCACAGCAGCTGTTACAGGAATCCATGAATAAGAGCAGCTCATAGCAGCATGGAGCCTGAAATGTACAAGAGGCTTTTTGTGAATGGACCCTGACTCTGGTCTGCCATTACACCCAGACTGTTGTCTGGAGCTCTTCATTATCCCAGGCAGGGCTTAAATCCAAGCATTATCCCCATTCAACCTGCATTTGTCTGTGAGTTCGTATGTGTGTGTGTGTGTGTATGAGTCGTGTCTTAGTTTTGTGGCTCATCGCTTGCCTGCTGTCACAGAGATCATACACTCTGTAATAGGTAGTAGATGCCTCACCTGAGCACCTGTTGTGAATGTTTGTGTTAGCATGTCATACCTGGGGGAATTACCTCTATTTACAATGCAGGTGATCAATCCATGCGCCCACATAAATTCAGTCGTGATTTTACCAGCATAAAGCTATTAGGGTAACGAATGTGCACCACGCGCACACACACACACACACACACGCACACACACACACACACACACACACACAGATACACACATAACTATTTGAAACACCCTCATCATGCTGCTGTAACCATGGAGAGTTTGAGGGAGGGAAGTTTGAGGAAATTAATCCAGGATGAAAAGATTTTTCATTCTGATTTCAGTGTTTGCTAGCCGGGTAAGTCAAAAGAATGAAAGTGCAGAAAGATTTCAACTTAAAACAAAATCACAATCTACATTTAAAGCTGCAGTATGTAGTATCTCTTATTTTAAAAAAAGTTTTACATGTTGTTGTAAAACAACATCTAAAACAACAAGATGATCTCTCATACTGTAATGCCATTACAGTATGAGAGATCATCTGTGAAAGGATCAATCTCCTCCACCTCCTCCCTGAGCTACTGTTGACGTCTGCTTTTTGTCGGGAGCAGAGCATTTCTTCAACTAATCAGAGCCAGGAGGAAAGTCTTAGTGCTGTCAATCAACATCCTGTACTCGCTGCTCGATGAGCTAATGGTGAAGAAGCAACTTACTGTTACAGGAAAACTGTTTATCCGCCATCGTCCATGGGCATGCGTTCACAACAATCTGTTTCAACAAATGTGTAGAATTTTTTTTTTTAATAAAAGTTACATACATAACTTTAATATGTATGTAACTCTTAACATACATATGACATTTTAACAAAAATTAAGTCTGTTTTCCATGTAGTCATGGTTTTTAACTGGCCATGGTACACATTGTACCATGATGAAAAACTGCATTTTCATTTTTTGTATGTTCTACTTTGTGAAACCACATTTTTCTCTATTTCCAACTACAGCTGTTTTGGGGTGCTTCTCTATCAAATAGGCACATCTAGAAATTAAAGCTCTTTCTTTGTATAAAAGTTCGAGCTCAGTCAGTTTGAATGGAGAGCTTCTTTAAATAGCAATTTACAAACTATGGGACAATGTCTAAGTTAGATTTAGGTTTGGACTTTGGGCCATTCTAACAAATGCAAGGTTTGATCTAAGCTGTAACATTGTAGTTTTAGGTGAACCTCTGAAGTCTTTAGCAGCTTCTACAAGTGTAAGGAGGACAATTCAACGGATATTATATGAAATAAAGAGCTTTACTCTCGGTTTGTGTTTGCTTTGCAGGATCAAGCATGAAAACATCGTTGCTCTGGAGGACATTTATGAGAGTCCGGACCACCTCTACCTAATCATGCAGCTGTGAGTTAAACTTCATGCTCATTTTGGTGTGTGTTCTCAGAGGTGGTGCAATCAGTTGATGTGTGTGTTGGTGGAGCTCTAATAAAGGGGTCTTCCATCTGTTTTAGTCTTGACTGAAGCTTCCTTGCACCCATGCTTTTGTCCTCCTTTGCGTTCATGTTGAGGAACATTGCAAGCATGTCCCATTTAGATATTTAGGGATTTGTTGAAAATTAAAGTAAAATTGCATCTGGATAGTAAATGGAAACCTTCCGCCCTTCGGTGGAAGGTTAGAGCTGCTTACGTAGGAGAAGTAGATTTGGAGTTTTGGCACTGAAGCTGGAAACGGCCCTATCAAGTTCAGGTGGAAGTCCCATCTGAGGATTATGTAAGTGTAGCTGTTTCCAAGTCATTGTCAGCGGATTATCAGTAGTCACAACATATTTGGGTTCCAATGCCACCTTTCATAAAATCAAGAAGTCCACCCTCACAATAAAGGGTAAATAAATGCTGTACTGCACTCAAATACTGTACAAAAAATGTTTTGTTCAAAAACAAAGCCGTGTCCTCATCAGATCCGTCTTTTCACATTGATCATTCCCTCTAGTATTTGACAATTTGTGATCTTTTTGCAATCATATTGATTAGATGGAAGGAAATTTTCTCTTTTGTGTCTTTTCTGAGTGTTGAGAGTGACGGGTTCTTTCACCGACCATTTCATTGCATGTTTCTGCTCGAGTACCTGTTGCGTTTTCTGTGACTCGGACAGTCCTTACGGTGCAAACCGAACTTTTTTCTATCGCTCCTTCAGCCAACTATTACATCACCTGAAGTCCTTCTCTTGACGATCCTCCAAAGGTTGTGGCTTTAGCTAAGCTGATAAGCTTCAATGTTAAACCCAGTTAACTGAGTATTTCCGTTTCTAATGCAGATACTCCCACCTGTTGTTTCCAGAATGTCTCGGCTTGCATTAGAACGCCGTAGAATGTTTTGTTGTCCATCATTGTGTCTCTGTCATCTGTTAATGAATGAGTCTGTCACTTGGGCTCTCCTTTGTTTTCATAGCCGAGGCTGCTGTTGTTTTCTCATCGGGTTTTCCACTATCAGAGAAATAATCAGGGTTGTACATGTTCTGTTGTCCGGATGTTTCCAATGAAAAGCTCTAAAGTTCTGTAGTTAAACAGTTGGAGACAGAGAACGTCTCTTCTTGTCTTCCATCTCTACGTCTTCTTTCCTCTCCTCTCTCCCATCATCTGTCCCTTCTTTCATTTCATTGCTTTTCTCTTTCCTTTTTTTCCCCTCACACCTTATTTCCATCTCTATCACCTCATGCTTTCCCTCTGGCTTACTTGCATTTTTTTATTACTTGCCATGTTCATTTTTGTCCCCAGTCGCCATCTGTTAATGGAACATGGGTTAGTTTCCATAGTTACAGGGTCAAAGGTGAGCAATGGGTATTGACGCTGCACAATAACATCGAAAAATGAGGCTGTTGGAATTTTCTTTTTGCTTAAGACGGGAACTGGCACCATTTCAGTTCATAAGGGGGGAAATGGATGAATGCTTCAAGGATATTTTGTACTCTCCAGATATGAATGAATGAAACTTAACATGCAGTAATCGGATGAAATTAAAGATGACAATATGTGCAAATTCAAAGATGTGATACTTACAGCGCCTTTCCCTCTTTTGTTTTGGTTTTTCAGCCAGCCACTGGTAGGCCTGTCACGATAACAAATTTTGCTGGACGATTAATTGTCTAAAAAAATTATTGCGATAAATGATAATATTGTTTCAAGACCTTTTGACACTGATTTAATGGAATTGACTAATAATATATGTGATTTCCTGATAGATACACCTTATTTTCAAAATAATACATAACACTGGAACTGATAAACTAAATAAGCAAAACAACCAAAAACAAAATGGATTCTCAGTCTCCATTAACAAAAAACGTACTTGACGTACTAGCCACTGGTCATTTGTGCAACTCCAGAGTATTTTTTCCAGCTCCAACAGAATACATACAATAAGTGTATTTCAGAATACCTAAAATACATACTGAAAAAAAGAAAATGGAGCTCCAACGTATAAAAAACTGAGGTAATTTGTTACATGTAATCAAATTAAGTTGGTCAAACTTAATTTATTCATATTTGTTTAACATGACAATTTAATAAACTTAATATATTTACTTGGATAAACTTAATTTGATTACTTGTAACAAATTAAATATTTTTTTTAATTTCAATCCACTCCCATCTACTACAACATAGACATAGACAGACTATACTGTCATTTCACTGCACAATTCAAATGTACATATTAAGAAACATTTTGTTGCAAGACTCCAAAAAAGTGATAAATTGTTTGTGATAGGTAAGCAACAAATTAAACCATATTTTCCTCACAGAGGTTTTGGCAGAAATGTTAAGGGGATAATTTGCTCCCAAATTCTCATGTTGCCTTGTTAAAACACTCTCTGTGTAAATTGGTGCTACTGCCAGATAGTTAAATTGATATATTAAGTTCATGTCTATATGCAAATTGAGATACGTCCATCACAGTTTTTGAAGCTAATTTTGATTATTTTTGTTACACCCTAAGCTGACACTACCAAATCTGACGTTAAGCTAGCAGCAAGAAAAGCATGTTTCTTCTCTTTTTTTGTGACTGAAAGTTAAAATCTGTTCATAATTAAATGTTTATTAAACATAAGATGACATCCAAGGCAACATGTTGTGAAACTTGGCTATCTTGAATTGCTTAGGTAAAAAGTTTCATGGAATGGATGTTGCTTGCTACTCCTAGACATCCGTACATACACACAGAGATGCTACTGGATGGATGTTGATGGAAGTGTTACTGAAATGTCACAGCAATGACCCAGTGATACAGTTGGTTTATCTCATGATGCACTATTCAGATGCTCTATCTGCATTAATGAAGACTAATATAATTAATTATAATTAATATACCTCAACATACCAAATGCTTGAAGTGACTCCAACAGCAGGATTGACCAGCCTATTTTTAGAATAATTCAGCGAATAATTATTTGACTTATTGAGGGCAGTCGACCGTTAAATATGGAACAACAATAAAAACACCATGATGTCACAGCAAAACGCACCCTGTCCTGATGAAGGAGCACATTCATCCCCATCCAAACATTATATAACATGGTGGATACTATATACTTCATAGACAATAGAGCACTTGATGCTTCACAAAATTGGCTTAGATTGTTAATATTAAGAAAAAACACAATTTAAGATAGTCAACATACTAGGGAGGACAAGAAACAGTGCTTTAATTCAATATTTGTGGTCAAATAGCTTTAAATATACTGTTGCGTTAGACTCTTACTGTTGTGTAATTTAAGGAACCCTCCTGCTATAATCAATCATTAATTATATATACCACAAACAAAGTCAATGTTACACCGCTGTGTAACAGAGTAGTTGCTGTGACAGAATTCGCTGAATTTTCCTTTATTATGTAAGCAGAGACAAAATGATTTATTTTCAAAACTTTCTCAAGCATGTTGTATTAGCAATTCACCAATAAGCACTGATAGTATTACAAACATGCATCATCATTCTTTATTTCTCCTGTTGTAATCAAAAGGTTTGAGACTGAGAATGTTGCTTTTTCACTCATTTGTTGCTTCAGGTTTTATGGGGGCAGTTTGTATCTAGTACAAATTGCTGTGAGGAGTCATCAAATGAAATGCAGTTAGCCGCAAAGGTAATAAAAGTTAATGAAAAATACTTCAATCATGAAAACCTCTTAGGAACTGTGCTTAAGCCCTGCCACTAATTGACAGTAAGCTAAGGGGAAACTGTTAATGAAGACCAGGGAGCTGGTATCACTCTGTCATTCTGATTAAATCAGATGGACAGAATGGCTGCTTTAAAGGAGTTGCTGCTTGAAATCATTCTTCCTTTGCAAACCATGGCTACCTCCAAGCAAACACATGCTGTTTTTATGTCTTTGCTGCAACTCTCAAGACTGCACCAAAAGCTTTGTTCCAGGAGAGACGTTAGCTGCTGCAAAAACAGCTTTAAGACACCCAATTTCTCCCTTAGAAATTGTTCTAAGGGAGATTTAACTCGGGGAAGTGGTGACCAGAAAAGTGAACTCTGGTGCAGTTCGAATGCATATGTGTGCGCAGTGGCGCAAAAGGTGGGTATGCAGCGCATGCAACGCATAGGGGCGCTGCACCAGAGGGGGCGTCAAAACCCCGTCTGGAGGGGGCGGCGCGCTGATGATGCCTTCACATACACTTCAGCGCGCTCTTACACTCCTTCACCTCGCGCACATAACAGGGTAAATGTAGTGAGTCTTCGTCTCGGGGGACCGGGGGAGGCGCCGATTTATGTTTTTGCAACCACCTGAATAATATGTAATTGCGACCCTGTGTGTACGCCAAGCGAAACGGAGGCCGCTCCAGTTATAGGAAGCAGACTATAGTACAGGACATTCTGGGTAAATAGAATCAAAACAAATGCTCACATCTAGCACTAGATGGAGAAATGGCTTGTCTTTTGCCAAAGATGAAATTGAAATCCTACAGCCACTAAAGTCTGACTCTACTCTATTTTTCTACTTCATGAAGAAGGAAGTTGCACTCAGTTTCTTCTTCAAAGGTTTTCATGTTGTTTTCTTCAGTGGTTCTTGGTGCAGCGCCACTACAGGCGATGAGGTGAACAGGTCTTTCAAAGGATTTGGTTTATTTTTAACAGTGCAGTGTGAAATAACCACAACATCTGGAAGTGGAACAAATGTTGTAATTTTTTACCCCAATCAAACAGAGTCAACCGGACTGTCGGGGGTGAAAGGACTCTAAAACTCTGCCATGAGTAGAGAATAGCATCAAAATATCTCCCAAGAGCAACTTTGTCTATTGATGCAGGAACAATTTAGTGATATTTTTTTCCCCACTATATTGCAATTGAGCACTGGTTGTAAAAGAATGGAATGACTAAGACCCTGTTCATACAGAGACGCCTTTAGGCATATCTGCAAAAGTTTGTTTTGTCTTTTAGACTGTGCGTCCACGCAGATCTGGGGTGTGAGACTCCAGAAATTAGCATTTTTGAAATTGGGTCTCAGAGTGGATACGTTTCCATGTGTACATGCCAGCTGAGTCTTGCTGGCATGTACACATGCCTGCAAGTTTTAAACAACAGAGTCGTTTAAAACTCTGTTGAAGTTTTAAACGACTGGATCTTATTACGCCCTGCCGCTAACGTTTAGCCATGACTTAAGTAATGTGCCAGCTCAATGAAGTTTACCAGAAATTGCGTATTTACCATGTGGGCAGTAGGGCAGGAACATCTTTAGGAGCAAGAAAATATATTAAACATTCTTCTTGCTCCAACTTTAAGTGCTCAATATTTGGAAGCGTAACCAATACGGACAGAATGGCTTCACTTCCTCTGCTGCAATTGCCAACGCGACAAAAATCCTAAAACAGCGCAGAAAATCAACATCATCGTTCACAACATTTTCTTCTTCTTCTGTTTGCTGATTGGCCAAGTTGAAATTCAATCAGAGAAGTCAAACTCAATGAGAGAAATCCCAGAGAGAGAACTGAAGGGAGATGAGAACAATTCATCATATCATAGGAACCAGGCTGGGAACAAACATACTTATGTATAAAACAGTATTTCCTTTATTGTAGTAATAATAGTGGAAGGTTTGAAATAACCTTTTGACGTATTTTAGCTTACTGTACTGACATGAAGTACTTGAGTGCAGCTTAAATCTGAACATAAATCATTGCTCAAACAGGCTTATGCATAATCTGAGAGACTCTTTGAGTGTCTTGACTTGTTGATTGATTCTTGTAGTTGTGCAGCTTATTTTATTCCGTTACATATCCTTTTTCCCCCCCCTTCTTCCTCCAGTAATGTTCAAGCACCCTCCTGCCTTATGCGTAGACAGATGTTGAAATATAGAAGACACAGTGAGAGAATTGGAGGGAAGCAGCAGTGTCAGTGCTGCAGTCTGCTCTCATTTTCATCACCGAAATGTATTGTAGTATGTGCAGCGGTTTAATCGTGAGGTATTGTCTATCCTCTCTAATAAAAGATGACACCCAAACCGTGTCCTCGAGCTTCTGTAATTACCACGCTGGTTCTGATCTCTAAGTAATAAGTAGCCTCGTTTGTTATAATTATGCACATTTACAGAAATGTCAGTTTTCCTTTTTTTTTTCTCTTTCCAAACTTCCAGAAATCTCATTTAGGGAGCAAGGGTTTGGTGTAATTGCAGCACGGCGGATCAATGCGCTCTTCCCCTCCGCTGCCCTTCAACGCGGCCTGTCTTACGTAACCCCGAGCCCAGGGAGCCAATCAGTCCATGTTCCGATGGAAATCAATGCCAACCCACTGCAACTCTAAATGAATGCTGTTTGTTGTGAATTAAATGTTAAAGATGAGATCCATTCAACAAAAGGAAAGAGGGAGTCTGGCTTTCAAGAAAAAAATAAAATCCAGATGAAAGTATTTCAAGTTAGACAGCTACCTCTGTCGATGCGGTCATTAGTATGCTTACTGCGTTCTGCCTGGGTTCCAGTTCCTGGTGCTAAACTCGCATAGAAGCTGCGAAACAGTTCCGAGTTGGCTGCTTTCGTTTCAGCGTTTAATATCGCGATGTTGCTTCACACGCTTTCGCTGAAATCCATTGTTTGTGTTATTAAAGTCATAACTTCAGAGACGGAGACATTTCATTTAAAGCTAGAAAAAAATCTCAAAGAGCGACTGGAAGTGGTCAACAGAGTAAAAGAACTAAAATCATCAATAAGTCTTATTTCTCATTATGCCAAACAGCACACTTAGGATCAAAAGTAAAATAAATTAAAGAAAAAAAATAAATACCATTATAAGAAATGATGCCTGTTCATCTTCATAATGCATAAAAATACTTGATTTCAAAGAAATGTTTTTCTTTGACATCTGTTTAATAATCCCTTATTTATATAGGAAAATATCTTGAGATTCGTTGTCTCACTTACAAGAGATGCTGCATACATCAACAACAAATGACATGAAAAACTGTCATTTTTTCATGTCATTTGAAAAAATGTTAATAGATTAATTTGAAAAAGTTAATAAATTAATATAATTTATTAACTTCTAATAATCAATACCATACATTATCAACTGAGTTGATACAAGATGATTAAAAGTACAAGGGCGGGAAATAAGGGTCGGACAGGGAGGACGTGGTGATATATGGGTCTCAAATATGAGATATTAAGTTTTCCTAACTTAATGGCTGTCCTACAGTGCTCATTATAGCTGGAACATAAACTGGAAGCAGACATTCCTTGGAATGTAATGCAATATTAGTTACTGACCATAATAACTGTATTAATTTACTATATTAGCCCAAATTTCCTGTGCATCCCTAAATATTCTGTTTCAACTGAGGTTTTTTCTTTCTTTCTCTCTCTTAAAAATAACGCTACAGCTCGCAATACTGATGCAGCCATTTTTGTTTTATAATTTGATTAGGCTGCAATACATTCATATCACCACAAGGGGAGCTATAACTCCGATAGATCTCCCGTTTTCTTTAGTAAACTGAACAAAACATCTTTATTTTATTATTGTCAATTTTTTTTTTTACAAAATATGTTAGAATATTTTATAATACTTCTCCAGTGATTAGAACTAAATGTACATATTCTGTGACAAATCAAAAAATACTGTATTAAGATGAATATTTTGTGTCGGAATAAGAATGGTTTTATTTGGCCAGGAAAACAAGAAATTTAACTTTGGATTTCTGTTGGGGGGGGGAAATAAAACAAAAAATAAAGAAAGACATGTTCGTATATGTATATGTACACACAAAATGCCTGTTTTAAAGGTGGGTTGTGGTCAGTATAACAACCATTTGCTGACCTAAAATTAAATCCAGATTTTAAAAAAGCGATTTCATTACCTTCTGTTAGCTTGTACACAAACTCCTAGCAGCGAAAGCCTAAATCAGGCCAAGTTGTTAAAACCTTTACCTAATATCCCTCTAACTGCTTTATTAGGTTATGTTTGCACAGATTATGAATGTTATGCTGATGAAATAATTACTGTGTGTGAATAAACACAACCTTGATCAAGAAAAGCCAAGGTGGACGGTGTTGAGTGCAGCACTGGCTTATTTCTCCCTCTGAAGGCAGCTAATGACTGCAGCAGCTCCGGTCAGAGACCTGGATATGTTGGTGTGATTATAGCCCTTCATCATGATGAAACCCTCTCTCCCCCTTACACACACATGCATGGACACACACATAAAGGCTCGCTGTCAGCCATGTTGCACAACCATCTTCTCCTGAGAGCATTTAGACTGTGTGCCTGTTACCAGATCAGCTAGAAGAGGGGAAATGGAGAGTCAGTGAAAAGGAAGGAGGATGGACAATTCCAGCGTTTAATCTAAGAAGAAGGACTCAGGTTTTTGTCACTGTTTGGTTGCCGTTGAAAAAATACCTAATAATATGTCTGGAGTCCAACTGTGATGGTGAGATGACAAATGTTAATCACCACAACTAAGAAAAAGGGGTGACAAAAAAAAAGACAATGAATGAAAATTTGTAAGTTTATGTACTATTATACAGGACAAGGCTTCCCTAGGAAGTTTTCTAGTGTTAGGGTTAGAAACATGTTTCTGAGGTAAAAAAAGAAAAAGAAAAAAAAAAAAAGTTAAAGTTGACAGAAAATTTAAAATATCACTAGTTAATTACGTGTTATTGGAAGACATTTTAACAATACTTAAACACCAACTATAGTCTTAAAAAAGGCAAACATAAAAAAATACAATTAAAATAAATATCAATAATTTTTCTAATTCAGTTGTTTCATCCTAATTAAAGTGTCCAAATTTTTTTAATCCCTTATCCATGACTTGTCACTTTATTTGTTGAAGTGTTTAGACCGTCTGTGTGTGTCATTTCGTCCTTGCTTCGGTGTGCATGTAGGTTTGTGTGGGAGTTCCTGTCTTATTGCCATGCTCTCCTTACGCAAACGCTTATGCAACCATGCAGCCTGGTGGCTGATCTCCCTTTTGCAGTCTGCGCATAAGTGTGTATGTGTGTG
The DNA here is from genome assembly GCF_000485575.1 of Poecilia formosa. NCBI lineage: Eukaryota > Metazoa > Chordata > Actinopteri > Cyprinodontiformes > Poeciliidae > Poecilia > Poecilia formosa. The sequence continues at coordinate 706,414 of NW_006800223.1, forward strand.
TGTGTGTGTGTGTGCGTGCGTGCGTGCGTGTGTGCGCGTTTGTTTGTAATACCTTGTGGGGACGATTTTCCTGACATATACTACGTTGTGGGGACCAATTGCTCCTTGTGGGGACCGGAGCCTGGTCCCCATAAGGGGAAACCCTGTTGTTGGGTCAGGGGTCAGAGTTATGGCTAAGGTATGAATTGAGGTTTGGTTAGGTATGTGATGGTTAGGGTTAGGAAAAGGGTAAAGGTAAGGTTTAGGCTGTAGAAATGAATGGAAGTCAATGGAAAGTCCCCACAAAGATAGCAACACAAACATGCGTGCGTGCATGTGTGTGTGTGCATGTGTGTGCATGTGCATGTGTGTGTGTTCTTTTTTATGGTACATGTAGAGGGCATTCACAACTAATTTCACCAAAAAAAAGAGGTCATTTATGGGAAGTGAGGATATTTTCCTTGTCCTCACTTTTTTTCAGTTGGGATGCGCTCAGCTGGTTAAGTTAAGAGGTCTGGTGTAAATTCGGTTTTGGTTTATGGTAAAAAAATGATCTGCGCTTGTTGCACTTTATCAAGTCTAGAGGACATCATAGAGCTTCTCACTGCATTCAATCATTCACCCATTCACACACACACATTCATCCACACATAGGCCTGACACGATAACAAATTTTGCTGAGTGATTAATTGTCTAAAAAATTATTGCGTTAAACGATAATATTGTTTCAAGACCTTTTGACACTGATTTAATGGAAATGACTAATAATGCACGCTATTACTAATAATGCTGTGTGGCTGGACACCACACAGCACGATCGAACCGTTATACCTAGGATTTCTGTCGGCTAATGTGTCTCTGAGGTTTTGAAAATGGGCCGACAACTCGTGTCTTGTGCGCTGGACATTACACTAAGGAAATAGGAAGAGAAGGTCAGTGGAGAACACCGGACTTCAGCCTTTTTTCATTCAGTGTCATCAAGAGAAAGAAAAAAAAAGCAGGAAGATAATTATAATTAAAATGAGGTCGATAGGTTTAATTTATCGTGCGATTAATTGATTTGTCGTTTATCACGACAGGCCTATCCACACACACATTAAGGAAAGGAAAGTGTCCGGGTTAGACATAAATGCACTTACTAAAATGAAAGAAAGCCAATACTCAAAGTTCTCATTTGGATACAAGTACAAGAATGCACGTGTGTGTGCTTTATCCCTTTCCTGTCACNTGTGTGTGTGTTCTTTTTTATGGTACATGTAGAGGGCATTTAAAACTAATTTCACCAAAAAACGAGGTCATTTATGGGAAGTGAGGACATTTTCCTTGTCCTCACTTTTTTTCAGTTGGGATGCGCTCAGCTGGTTAAGTTAAGAGGTCTGGTGTAAATTAGGTTTTGTTTTATGGATCTACGCTTTTTGCACTTTATCAAGTCTACAGGACATCATAGCGCTTCACACTACATTCAATCATTCACCCATTCACACACACATTCATCCACACATAGGCCTGACACGATAAGAAATTTTGCTGAGCGATTAATTGTCTAGAAAATTATTGCGTTAAATGATAATATTGTTTCAAGACCTTTTGACACTGACTTAATGGAAATGACTAATAATGCATAGATTTCCTGCCATAGATAGATACACTTTATTTTCAAAAGAACACATAACACTGGAAATGATAAACTAAAGCAAAACAACCAAAAACAAAAATAAAATGGATTCTCAGTCTCCATTAGTAAAAACCGTACTTGAATAAAAAGTAAACAACATAAAGCCAAAGTGAAAATAAATTCTGCATTCAACCAAAAGAGTGCAGATATGAAGTCTGTACTATATTGCCCTTCAGTAATCACTAGATTTAAATAGAGAAGACGGCCACATTCCACTACCTAATGCAGTAGTTCACACTACACGATTTTTTGCCCCTATTTTCGCTGGTGATTTCGTAACCGATCATCCTGTAGTGTGATGTAGATCGTCGTGGCCGCTCCGATCTAAATCAGGGGTTTTCCCCGACCAGGAGCTTAACGCAGTCTGCTGAATGTGACAGGTAGCCAATCAGAAAGCGCAGATTCTCCTACTGCTTTCTGAGGGGATATAACGAGGGGAATCCAAAACAGCTGACACGGCGCAACCTGAAGTCCAGCGGACATCGGAGATTATATGTGGAAACAACATTAACATTTATTTAACATTTCGTGCAAAGGATATAGAAATGACCAGGAGAGGATATGGAGCCAAATTGCTACCGCAGTTGATAAACCGGGTAACTTTTCAGCTGTTCTTCGTTCACTTGACAAAAATAGGTTATAATGATTTTCATTCGGTCAGGACTTTACGCTGACTCTAGCCACATGCATCACAGGTAGATTCTAGTAAAGCATTGATTAATGCCTGATATTAAAATTAGTTAACTGGACTTGTAGCCCAAAATAATGGCTGTGTGCGCTGGACATTACACTAAGGAAATAGGAAGGGAAGGTCAGTGGAGAACACCGGAGTTCAGCCTTTTTTCATTCAGTGTCATCAAGAGAAAGAAAAAAAAAAAAGCAGGAAGAGACGATAAAGCCGATAATTAAAATGAGGTCGATAGGTTTAATTTATCGTGCAATTAATTGATTTGTTGTTTATCGCAACAGGCCTATCCACACACACATTAAGGATAGGGTTAAGGAAAGTGTCTGGGTTAGACATAAATACACTTACTAAAATGAAAGAAAGCCAATACTCAAAGTTCTCATTTGGATACAAGTACAAGAATGCATGTGTGTGTGCTTTATCCCTTTCCTGTCACTCCCAGACAAGGCTTCTCGTGAAAACCGACTGTCCTCTTTGAAGAGCGACAGAGAGGATTAGCAGTTAATTCTGATCCCCCTCTTTTCCAGAAACTTCATTAGTTTGACTTCAATAAGCTCTAATCTGATCTGTCGCCATGACGACGCCTAACAGATGCTAAAGGCGGCAGGGTTTGCCCTTGCTGATGTTTTTGCCTGTGTTCAATGCACTTTTTTATGTCTGTGTTGTTGTCAGAGGCTTAGTTTTAAAACATGCTGGATATAGAGGCAATTCTTGAAAAAATAACCTGATGCAATGAAACTGTTTTTAAATTATCTTTGTATTTTTTTGTCAAAGTGCTGTACCTTGAAAAAGTATGACCCTATAAACTTTTCCACATTTTATTGAGATTTTTTTGTGACATACAGAGACAAAGCTGTACAATATTATAAATAGGAAGTAAAACAACAGGTTAGTTTTACACAGAAATTTGAAGGTGTAACCCGTCTGGAGTCTATACTTTATAGAAATACATTTGTACTGTAGTTTACAAGTTCTTTGAGATTAGAATATGTCTTTGCAAAATGACTCACTCAACAAGAAAAGTATAGATGTTACAGAGCAGCATAGGATGCTGCCATTTACAGATTGATATTAAAGTTAATCAACAATAGGGGTCAACAGTATTGTCACAAGATGGTAACAAGATGAAGGAAGCTAATGAAAAAAAAAAAGCACAATTATTAGCGACAACCTTTAGTGGGGTATTGACTGAAATATCTATAAAAAAGTTTGTTTGGAAGTGGAGTCGGAGTTAAGAGTGGTGGGATTGTGATGTGATGCACTTCACTAATACAGACTTCTTTCATAAGTTCATAATTGTAATTTTCAGACAAGATCGGAATTAGTTTGTTCATGCTGCAGTGAAAAAGTCAGATAAAAGAGTCGGATTTTGAAAAAAAAATCTGATTTAGGTCAAATTTAGGAAAAAATAAAATTCAATTTACATTCCACTTGGGGAAAAATATTAAGTTGGATTTAGGCCACATTTGCATGCTGCGAGAAGGTGACCTTAGACTTTATTTGTCTACTTGAGTTGTGGTTCTGCAGCTCCTCCAGAGTTACCTTTAATTCCTGGTTGCTTACTCTCACCTGAAACACACTGTCTCCGAGGTAAAACATGGTGGCGGCAGCCTAATGCTGTGGGGATCATTTTCTTTTGCTGCAGGTGGAAATGTGGTCAAAGTTGATTTGAGTTGGGGGTTCCTGAACGTAAATGCACGCCACACTTTTCAGACATGTATTTCCAGAAACATTTTCAAATACTTTCTCAAGATAATGGCATATTTGCTAAATAATGATTTTGTAAACATTGAAGGATTCTTTTTTTTTTTTTTTAATATCAAGCGTAAAGCGTAAATCAAAGAGGAACACTAAAATCCCTTCAGACCTTTTTGATCAAGACTACTTCAACAGAATACACAGGCTGACATAGAGACTGTCCTCCACCAGGAGGAGCCATAAGTTTGACTAATAGCAGATAAAACACAGCTCACCTGGATAAACTGTGCGTCATTTAAACCTGAACAAGTTATTTCATGTGGCAAAGAGTCATAAAACATAAAAGCAGTTATTGCAAGAATCTCCCAGAGGGGAGAAGTTTTATATGAACTCGAGTTTTTCTTGGATCAGATAGGACATTTTCCCAGATGAATTCCATGTGCAGACACTAAGAGCGCTTGGTTTATTGCTGCTTGGGCTAAAACAGCAAATGAAACCAGGATTAGACATTCTCACTCCTCTGCACCATGGAGTGGGCTTCCCAGCTTCTGATTAAGTTTTTTTTAAGAAAAGTATTGATATGTTTGAAAGCATGATGCATGCTTTAGCTCTGCAGGAACACGTGTGTCTGTGTGTGTGTGTGTGTGTGTGTGTGTGTGTGTGTGTGTGTGTGTGTTTGTTGCACATGCCTCACAGGCTATGACTGGAAACCTCTCCACCTCATAAATAACCTGAAGTGCTGACCCATAAACCCCCCAGCGTCTTGCCGTATATTTCAATGAAAAGGACAGCCATGCAGGCATATTTTTGTTGGTGGGTCTTTTTCCAGTTGTTTACACACACACACACATTATCTCTCTCGCCTCAGGGTGTCGGGGGGAGAGCTGTTTGACCGAATCGTGGAGAAAGGATTTTACACAGAGAAGGATGCGAGCACGCTAATCCGACAAGTCCTGGATGCCGTGAACTACCTGCACAAGATGGGGATCGTGCACCGGGACCTGAAGGTTAGACTGGCATACACACACGCGCACGCACACACACACACGCACGCACGCAAGCACGTACGCACGCACGCACGCACATACACACGCTTATGTGCATTCACCTATTACATTTAAAATTCATTGGAGTAATCTGTTCTCACTTAACATTAGAAATTAGGGGTCAACATGTCACCTGCCAGCTGTTGGAAACAGAAAAGTGCAGAATAAAGCTCTACACTTTGAAGAAAAAGCTACTTTTTTATACGTTCTAAAGTTGCAGCTTGCCAGTTTTGATTAAAAAAAATATGTCAAATCAACAGTAACTTACAGTTCCCTTCAAAGCTATTCAGATACCTTGAACTTTTTCATAATATTTTCAAACTACAAACTTCAGTGTATTACAATGAAATTTTATGCAACGTAAAGTAGGAAAATTATGAAGGTGTTCTAAGTGTTTTGCAAGCAGGAATCTGAGAAGTGTGGTGTGTCTTTTCTATTAATCCACCTTATTCTATTCCATAATTACCAATAAATCTGGCCTTTATGGAAGTGTGGCAAAGGGAAAGCCTTTCTTTAAAGAAAACTGTAAGAAGTTATGTTTGATGCTTGCTTCTATGGAGGATAGATGCTGCCAAAATTGGTAATTGAAGAAATGTCATAATAAAGTAATTAATGTGACAAATATTGTATCAAAAAAGTAAAACAAATGAAGCTTTCACTACTTATTTGATTATAAAGTTTAATTGGTATCTAATTGTTTTATTGGTTTCTTTTTTAATTATTTTATGTTTATATATATTTTCTCACTTTTTCATATTCTGTATTTATTGAAATTTTTTTTAATTACTGTGACTTTTTCTTCTTCTTCTTCTTCTTCTTCTTCTTCTTCTTCTTCTTATTATTATTATTATTATTATTATTATTATTACTATACTTTGATTTATTTTCTCAGACAATGCAAAGCGGAAATATTCCAGGAGAAAAAAAATCAATATATGATAAAGAAAAGTGACGGTAAATAAAAAAGTACTAAATAAATACAGAATATGGGAAAGCAATAAATAATGAAATAAAATGTGACAGCAAATGGTGCTCTGGTCAGACAAGTTAAAAAAATGAACAAAGCTGGTCAACTCTTAATGTCAAGAGTTTAGCATATTAAAGGGAACTTCACTTGTACAAAGTACGAAAATATCAAGCTTTCACAGAACAGCTGTGTTAGATGAAATGACACACTGTTTATTGATTAGGTGTCTTCTAAGGATTGTTGCTTGTATTGAATTTTATTTAGGTGTGGCACAAATTTTAGATTTTCATTTGTAAATATTGTTGAAATGCATGTTTGGTTTAACATAGCAGAAAAAAACACAACAATGTTTTTTCAATAAAAATTTTGTTGGGTTTTTATTGGGAAAACCCTACAAAGTATGATGAGGTTCATATGGAGGCCCATGTCTGACGTGAAAGGAAAAAATAAACGCCCAACAGGAAGTCATCATTTCTGCTAAAATATAGTAGAACAGACGCTACCATCTGTTCTTTTACAGTCATAATCATGAGATAATTTTTACTTTCTAAATCATAATTATGAGATACAGTCATAATTATGAAGTTCAAAGTCATGATTATGAGATACTGATAATACTCATAATTATGAGTTTGAAAGTCATCATTACAAGTATTAGAATGTGTAATGATGACTTTCTGTTTGGCTTTTATCTTTTTCTTTCATGTCCAAAATCGGCTTCCGTAGGGTTTGACAAAATGTGGACATTTCCAGGGCATGAGAATGCTTTTGCAAGCCTCTGTGTATAAATTAATCTATTAGCAGTGGATGTGAAAAAGCATTTTTTTTATTCCATTCTGTCTTCCTGCAGCCAGAGAACTTGTTGTATTTCAATCCACAAGACGAATCTAAGATCATGATAAGTGACTTCGGTCTGTCAAAGATGGAGGGCAGTGGCGACGTCATGTCCACAGCCTGTGGGACGCCAGGATACGTGGGTAAGCCAGTCGGACCTCCCACATTTTTAACATTTAATTTTTACCCCATTAATCAATCAATGTTCCTGTTTGAACTCACAAAGAGAAGACAATCTCATGTCAGCCAGTGGTAAATAGCCTGTAGTTGTACAGCACCAGAGGACTCTAAACCACTTTACATTACATTTAACAACCACACACTTTATTAATATAAACTTATGATCTCCAGCGATTTTTTTAGTTGCCAGTATAGATCCAAATACTAGCATTTTTGCTAACAAGACAGCTGAAATGACTTCATCAAAGCATGACTACATGGTCCCTCCATGCTTCAACCAGGACCTCGACTTACTCTTTATAAACTGCCACGCCAGCCTACAGGAAGTTTTGTTCTCTATTGTTTGCTGCTTTGTGCACCAGAGTAACTCACCAAGATCCAGCACCGACACGTTTCACAGGTTTTTCGTTCTGATTTTCTGTCGTTGTTGTACTGTTTTCTAACTGTGAAAAGGTGGCTTCAAATATCTTCATTTTGCCGTCCGTTCTTGTCCGTTTGTGTCCATGCATTGCAGAAGAAGACATCATACATGGCTGTACATTCTTAGTCATCCTGAACATATCACAGCTGAACTTTTTTGTTTCACTTTTTGTTCAAGAGGCAATTTAGTTCTGAACATGGTGGGAAGCATCAATTCTATAAGTTTAGTCTTACTTAAAAGACTGTCAGCTATTAGCTATGTTTACATCAAAATGTCATGCAAATTCTGCACAAACTTTTAAAATGCTGCAACAAAAGAAAAACTAAATTAGCCACGTTTCCGTCTACTGGTTTGGAGCAAATCCGCCAGTCTGTGCAAAGTGTGATTTTGTCAGATGGTGATTCTGCAAGATGTAGAGGTTGCAAGCTAGAATAGACCACACATCTTAGAAAAATGGAGACTTCTTCCCTCCAAACTGGAGCTTTGAACTTAGAAAGGGTTCTATGGTTCATACCTCTGGTAAGGCACAGACCTGCCAGTGGAGAGGAGCTTTCACTATGTCAGAACTTATCCGGCAAATGTGTTTCTGTCTCCCCTTCAGCACATTAACTCCTTTACAACTGAAACTGGTCAGATTCCTGCAACCCAGCACGGCTTCACTGGGTTTGTGCTTGAAAAACACTTTGTTGACACATTTTCTTTGTTATTGTTCTAATGATTCCAGTGCATTCAAAAAAACACACACACATACACACTGTCTGAAACATCACTGTTGTTGGGCTGTTTTTACTCCAGACGTATGGCATCTATTTATAAATTAGGTTGCAAATAACCAGAGGCACCAAATGAAAACCAGATCTGAATGATGAGCCCTCCAACTTTCCACTTCTTTCTTTTACCATATTTGCACAAAACTTTCATTCACATTTCTCTCCGGTCGGCCTGTTGCCGTCTCCAGTGGAAGTTAAAATGTAGCGGCTGTAAAATAGCTGAAAGTGTTGCTGCAAAAACAATAAAAACTCCATATCGGGTTCTGATTATTGTCCCTGATTTATTTATGCCAATAACAACAGCTCACAAACATTGCATGTACCCTTCAGCTTCTTGCAAGTTTATCATCCTTTGAGCTGAGTTTTCTTCGCAAAATACCCCAAGATCAGTTATGCTAGATAAATACTGCCTGCGGACGTCACCTTATGAGTCCAGCTAAAAGTTCTCATTTGGATTTATGTCTGGACTTTGATTGCACCATTCTAACAGATCCCTGTTCTTTAAAATTAAGCAGTCTGTCATAGATTTTTCTTCATGTTTTTATAGTTGTCTGAGTGGAAAGTGAATTTGCAGCAACATATCTGATGCTGACCAGGGCAGATTGATGTGGACTTAAAATCTGAACGCGGTATCTTGTAGTCTTTTTGTGATAATGAAAAAAAACAATGTATTATTTATTTTTTTAGGTGACTGTATGTCAGTGACACAACACAAATACTGTCTTGAAAAACATTCCCATTTCAATCAGGCTTCTTCAGGACACCACTTAAAGAAGTGACTGTATTAAACCAGTTTTTTTAATTCACCGAAAATGATTGATGTTGTTGTGGAGACAATAGTGAACATAATGTTTCTGATTATGCTGACGATGAAACATATTGAGAAAACTATAAACCAAAATTCTCATCACGATAAATTGTTCACGCTAAGCGATACGATAAATGCCCACCCCTGTGCTGAAGACAGTTTTAGCAGAGATTCCACTAGGAATCGTGACCTCAGTGTGTAAAAATCGTCTTAAATCCAAATCCGGGAAAACAGAAACACTCACACAGGCTTTCACAGTGAGTCAGAACGGGCCAGTAAACACCACAGTGTACTCATTCCCCAACGGGTGTCGGGTCTCAGTTCGTGTCTGGGACGTTCAGGCTCACATCTGAACTGGACAAACACATTTTTTTCTCCGTCAGGTAGAATCCTGAAGCTGGAGCTCCAGCAGCAGCTTTCCCACCATAAAACCAGCTGCCATGTGATTTCCATTTGGACAGACATGATGTGTCTGCATGTTTTCCCTCTTGTCAAGTCCATTAAACTGTTTTTATGTAAAAAAATAAAAAACAGTTATGGAAAAGTCACATAAAACACTAACACATGAGGTCCATTACTGTCTTTTTGCCTTTGTCTTTCTCAGCTCCAGAGGTTCTTGCACAGAAGCCGTACAGCAAGGCGGTGGACTGCTGGTCCATCGGAGTGATCGCCTACATCCTGTGAGTACCAGCCCTCCTCACAATGTTACACAACTCCTCAAAACGTCACACCAGCCTCACACGGGCTCAGTAGATGGGTCGGTATGACAGAAATCTGTCTGAAGACCATCCAGATAAATGATTATATTTTGTTTCAGGAGGCTGACTGGGCCTCCTGTTTACCTACTAAGTTAAACTTGATTTATGGTTTTTAGGGAAGTACCAATCCACTCTTTTCATTTCCGATACTGATACCTGAGGTTTAGTATCGGCTGATACTGATCCGATGCAGAAAAACAGATGGATTGACGTGAAACATTCCATTTTTTTCTTTAACACAGTACATGTACTGAACACATGTACTGAACTAGACATTTATTTAGTAACTATCTGCACCAGTACATCAACACGTTGCCAACAGCTTCACAAGCTTGGTCAGACATGTACAACACAACTTTAATTTATTTAGTTAGTCCAATTATGAGTACAACAGCCAATGAAAAATAAATGCTAAATAAGCTGAAACTGACAAAAACAACAGGTTGACTAACTTGGTCAAACATGCAAAGATAAACTGCAACAAACCTTTCAAATGGTTCAGAGAGCAACTTACAGTTATGATTAGCTTCCTGGTTGTGTCTGCTACTCTGCTTGCTTTTGAAATCATTTAACTAAAAATGTTTGGAAGTGTGTAATAAAATATGTATAAAACTATCAAAGCTTATAAGATTATGCTGTTCGTTTGTTGTACATGGGTCTCGCTTCGTTGGCTTTTGAGAGTTTGTACGATGACATCACAAGCTTTGAAGCTCACAGGACTAATTACCCGAAGCAGTTACACAATCGCAAGCAAACATATATTTGGCAGCCAAACATGATCTTATCAGACCAGAGAAGATTAGATTTGTTTTCAACGTTTTTGACACTTTCCAAATATGAGCCAAGAAATGAAATTAAAAATCCAGAACAGCTTTATTATTTGAACTAAGTCATTTCTTAGATTTTCCTCTGATCAGTAATGCAAGCATAATCATTTAATACTGTTGCTGATTGCTAAACAGATCAAAGACAGAAAATGATTGTTTATTCACAATGAAACTTCAACATTTGCCTATTCAAAAAGCAAGCTGACATTTAAGGAATATTAGCATTTTCATGACGATACACTATCCATATATTTTGCACAATTTGTCTTGGTATTAATGTGAAAACATAATATAAAAAAATTATGTTAGAAAAAAAACATAATTTCCTCTATCCCTACATAGAACCTTGTGGAACTCAGATTATGTGGTTCTAAAAGGCTAACGCTAAACAAGTTACTTTTACATGTTGATCTTTATTTTTCTGAAGATGAATTAGCACTTTTGCTTTTTTTTTTTTTTATTTTCGTAAAACAAAATCATGACTGACGTTATGAAAGGCCTGAAAAAAAAGCATGTGATTAATTCAGGTCAGCTTTTTTTTTTTATTGCCAGTATGCAGCAAATTTCAATCAATCAACCAGTCAGTCAGTCAGTCAGTCAGTCAGTCAGTCAGGTTTATTTTTACAGTACATTCCAGCAACGGGATGGGGGGAAGTAAAAAAAAAACAAAAAACGTGACTTTTAAAAAAAAAGTGCTTTACATCAAAACGTTTTTGCGCTAGAATTAGGTGGTTTTTCAGCTGTAGATGTATTTTGCAAAAAACTGCAACGGAAACATTTTTTACACATGGCACCAGTTTTTACACAGTTTATCTGTAGCATCCTTGGACAATGAGTACCAGAGCTCTCACAGCATCGCACAGTTCATCAAAAGTTGAGTTTGTCATTCGTAAGAGTTGAATCCATAGCTGCTCTTTTTCCACAAAACGTTGCGTACGTACGTAGCCGCTCCCAAGTAGAAGAGGCTTGTCGCTCCAGCGCCTCAATAAGACGTCAACATCTCCTCTGATGACTGGAATATGAATATATCTCATATTTGCATCATTCACAACTATGATTTTTAATGATTATCTTATGAACAAGCTTATTCAGATGTGACTTTGTGTTTTGCATTTAACAGAAACACGGCAATTGCAAAATTGTGTTTACTCAACACTAGCAGAATATCGAAAAAACTTTGCACACATCGGTAAAAATGGTAATGGAAACACAGCTGGTGTTTCTCAGCTTACTTTCTACCTCACTGCTCATTCTCACATATTCCTCTCCATATCATGTGGGTTATCAACAGAGTGAGATATTAAGGGTCAGAGGTCAGCATCATGATAACAGCAGTCAGAGGTGGGAGAGAGAGTTGCCAGGACAGTGATTGACGCGTTCTTTGTACTGACCGCTCAGTCAATCATTTTTTTTTTCTAAACTCCTGGCAGCACAGTGTGGGTGTGTGTGCGCGCGTGTGTGTGTGTGCGTGTGTGTGTGTGTGAGTGCAGGGAACAAGCAGCTCCCTGCTCATAATTAGCGCTGGGATTCAGTCCTTGTTAGCTTTTAGCTGCTGCTCAGGTGGAAAGATCGCATCAAGTAATCATCCATGAAAATCAGCCGAGATCCGTAGTGCGCGGTCATGGATGAGTGTTCAGAAGACACACACCAGGACTTGCCTTCGTCCTGGTGTGTGTGTTCATGTTAGCATGCGTGCTAGATGGAGTGGAGAGTCAGCAGAGTGACAGGTACGTCTTTAATCAAATGGGAAAGCAGGGAAACGGACAAAATGCTTTTCTGTCCTCGCGGCAGGTACAGTCCCGGTCCCTTTCTTCCTGGTGTGTTTTCCCCTTTCTTCCTGTTTTCCGATGTGAATCGATGGAGAACGGTATTTTAATGAGTTTTATGAAAGTCTCTCGGTGCGTCCAGCTCTTTGGTAATGAGGAGCAGATGATGTTTTTTTTTTTTTGTTGAGCAGCAGCTCCGACATTGTTCTTAGTTGGCTCATGTTGAACAATCAGACTGGAACGTCTTAATAAATAGTTTTTACCCAGACTGGAAACCAGTACTCTGATATTAATGGGATTAAGGTGATTCGTTTTGCTGAGTAAGAGTAATCGTATAAAGAGCCTTACAAAAGTATGTGTAAGTCAGGAACTTGGCCTCTTTTTGTCTTGTTACAACCACATGCATTGACATTATCAATAAAACTGAACACTAAATATTTAAATATGCATCCCATAGTTTCTTTGTTGGCTAAATGACTGTTGTTTCCTGCAGGCTGTGTGGTTATCCTCCGTTTTATGATGAAAACGACTCTAAGCTGTTTGAGCAGATCCTTAAAGCCGACTACGAGTTCGACGCCCCGTACTGGGACGACATCTCAGACTCCGGTGAGCCTCAGTCGTCTTCTTCCTTCCTTCCGCGAGTGTTCAGCCGTTTCCTTGCTGCCGTGGGCCTCAGATGCATCACACACCACTTCCACATCACAGTGCCTGACCTCATTCTACAGGAACAATCATGTTTATGTGCGTTTGTGACTTGGGTCATGTGTCGCCGCCGTGGTTACATGTGAACCAGCTGTGTGTGTTGATGTCTGTATTTCTTGATGATTAAGTGCTATTTGTGTTCTGTCAGGTAAAGCTGGTGTTCACATAGTCTGCTCAGACCAGTTAAAGAAACAGTAACAACGTTTAGCCCAATGTGAAACCTTGCGTCCGCCTCTTAGGGCTCTTAGCCAATAGAAAGCCACATAGATTTGCTCTGGTCTAGTGGCATTAACTGATCTTCCAGTTGGTCCTAATAATCCCACATATTTATGTTTATACAACAGAAAAGACTTTTTAATGTCATATCTTCCAAAGAACCAGTTTTCCTGTAAATAGCATCCAATGGTTGCTATGGAGACTTGGTGACTCTAAGTAAGCTTTGAAGATTTAGCTGTGTTTGACTTTTAGGCAGGTGCCTATTGTCCGATGAAGATCAAATCCCGTAATGTCTCCAGTGAGTAAGGTCTTTCCGATTTTTAAGCGTAACTTAAAAAAAAAATTGGTTTGTTGTGGCACGTCATATTAATAACCTCAAGGAAACGGGAAGTTATGAGTTTAAGTTGAATTTACAAACAGAAAATATTTGTTAAATTTAAGCAAATTCAATGTTTTTTTTTCAGTGTTCAATCCATTATCTAAAGCTGCATATGCTTGCAGGCATTATCAATTTACACTGCTATTCATGCCTATTTTTGATTTATATTGTTTTATTTTTTCAGCCAAGGACTTTATCAGCTGTCTGATGGAGAAAGATCCGTCCAAGAGGTTCACCTGTGAACAGGCCCTCAGACATCCCTGGTGAGGGAAACACACAATGTGGAGCCACCGGCGGGACGGTTACAGGCAGTAAATGCATGTTTGTGTAAAAATATAAATGTATGTTTAGGATCGCTGGGGACACGGCACTCTGCAAGAACATCCATGAGTCAGTCAGCCGGCAGATCAGAAAGAACTTTGCCAAGAGCAAATGGAGGGTAACTTTTGTCCATTACTGTAAATTATCTCTGTTATTCAGTCTCCCTGCTGCATGTCTGCAGTTTTACTAGGTCAGTTTGTATCCGTTAGAAAGCTTCTCTGTGGTATTTTCACTGACTGAATGTAAGAATATTACAATTTCTGCATTTTTCCCATCTTTTCTCCTCCATTTTCCTCCCCAGCAAGCGTTCAACGCCACCGCTGTGGTGCGCCATATGAGGCGACTACAACTTGGCAGCAGCATGGGCAGCAGTATGGACGCCTCCAACCCCAGGCCGAGCCAGACGCAGAGGCCGGCCCAAAGCCAGAGCCAAGCGGGCCAGAACCAAACCGCTCAGAGCCAAAACAGCGGCCAGGCGGCGCCAAGCCAGGCCACCAACAGCAACGCCAGCAAGAACTCCTCCATAGATAACAACGTAGCCGCTCCACGCAAAGAATGTGAGTCAGGAATGCCAGGGGGACAGAAATGTCTGAGAGCGTGTTTGTGACTGGTGCAAAAGAAATTCCAACTAAAAGTGATACAAACAGAGACTGTAAGGTGTTTGTTTTAACATCCACCCTTGGTTTTTCCATAACATTTATGAGGGAAAATAATAGAAAGGTAGTAGTGATCAAACCATCAGCAAGTCAAGATGGAAACTCTACAGTCTCTTCTGAGCCAGAGGGAAGGTCAGTGTGGCTTATTAGAGAGCTGTTTGGAGAAAACCTCTCAAAAACAATGTAACAGAACGACTTTATGAAGCTTCTTTCAATTAAATCAGAAGCTGTTTGGAAAATTACCAATTTGAGATTTTTTGGCCATGATGCATTGCACCATACTTGGAGAAAACCAAACAGCTCATCAGCGGAAAGATCTCACGCCAACCGTCAAGGTCTTGGGTGCGTTTTTGGTTTAGGTTATGTCCGACAACCAAATGTTTAGAAACCGTCGCTAAGCTTTGTCTCCTGTTGCTAGGTCTCCCTGCGCCCGTCACCCCTTGCAGCCTGGCATCTGCCGCCTCTTCCCCGGCTCCCGGAACAGAGCTGAACCGGCCCCACCCGTCGGCGGTGCCCGCCCCAATGATGACCAAGTGACGGCAGGTCCCGCGGGGCACCAGCTGGGAGGCCACGGCGCTGTGAGGAACGAGAGAGTCTAAGGTTTCAACAACAACGTAAAAAAGAAAATGTGAAAAGGACGAGCAGAGAAGAGCGCGACCGTACTCTTCACCGTCCTTCCCGCTCTTGGATGCGTTCTCTCTTGTTGGATATGCCGCCCAACTAGTTCCCTGCCCTGCTCGAAGGAGAGCAGAGGACTCCATTACCCACAAAACCCTTACCACGATTGACGCCGCCATTGCCATATGTTACGGCCACCAGGATAGCTTGCAGGATTCTTCTCGTAGCATCAAGCCATCACTGACTCTCACCGAGCAAGTCTGCATGGTCGGCTGCTCTGGGCTTACACTGCAACTTTTGGGGGGGAGGGGCTTATGGAATCTGGGCTGTCCTGTTTCGGTTTATTCCGATTTTTTTTTTTTTCTTTTTCAATTTTTGTTTGTTGGCAACTGGATTGTTTGGTTCTTTCTTCTTCCTGTTCATTTTAAAGGCGGCATGTGTAACTTTCAGAGCGTCACCACTTTGGTATGATTACTGTAAATAAGCCATAGTTGAGATAACTGACGAGGAGTCGGCCCCTTCATCGCTGTTCTTCTGTAGGCATTCCTCTCGATGACGCCCCGTTTCCCATAATTCCGTTGTCTCAAACACACTGCATTCTGTGTTTTGAATATCGAAGCGCAGTCGGACCGTCTTCTCTGCAACGAGCCCTCTTCGTTTGCGCAGACTCTACCAATGTTGATACGTTTGGGTGAAAGTCTCATGAAATCTCCTCAGCTGCTTGTTTTCGACGTTCACGCTTGCAGAAGTGCTTTAAAAGTACCATGTGACTGTTTGGAAATGTGGAGACATGCGCTTTATCTTTTTGGCACAGGGAAAGGTCAGACATGTTGTCTCTGACCAACTAGCTGCCATGCACACGGATTTATCAGACGGATGAAGAAGAAGGAAAAAAAAGAAGATTGTAAACCTAGAAACACAAACGGATGTCTTGTAAAGGCTAACTGTGTGAAGTTATCGAATTCGTTGGATGATTTTCTTTTTTTCTTTTTTTTTGGAACAATCACCCTTTAAAGGAGACACACAGAGGAAGCTGCAGACTGCAGAGAATAAAATAGATCTGTGTTTACCTGAGAACTGCCTCCACATGGGAGTGTTAGTCACTATGAAAGAGTTAGAGACCCGCCAGCAGTGCAAGAAAGTATTCACACCCTTTGAGCTTTTTAGTCACATTGCAACACATTTCAGCAAGTTTGTCATGATGCTGCCGCCACCGTATTTCATCAGTCATTATGTAATGTAGGTGGGGGTTCCCAAACGTTTCCATAACCTCTGACCGGGCCTGCCGCTCCCTAACAAGCCGACCGGCAGAACTGCTACATATAAAGAAACATCAACTTCTACAATGTTTATCTGCACGTATTTTTCACTATTCAATAATTATTACATGGGTTTAGCATAAATGCTAACCTCAAATTGATCAATTATAGCTTGGTCAATTTGACTGGCAAATAAGAGTTAAATAAATTACTTTAACTTATATTTTATTGTAATGATTCAAATAAAAGGAGTAGATTTTATTATTTTTAAAAAATGATTAAAATGATTAAGATTCATTTTTTCTGTGGTTTTCATCTTCCCTCCATCGTTCTGAGGCCCCCTAGTGGCCTCGGAAAATATACATCGAAGCTTGTGCATGCAAAAGTTCAAGGGATGTGGATACTTTTTCTTTAAGTGCGGACGTGTTGGGTCCAGGACGGGTAGGAAACCAGTTGCGAGCGTCAGGACGCCGTCCTCCCTGCCGTTTGTTCCCCTCTCTCTAACGAAGCCATGATCTCACCTGCTGGTTCTTTAAGCTGTCCTCAGGGAAACCTGCAGCTGCACTGTGAGCTGGCTAACTCCAGCTTCCTGTTGGCTTTTTCTTTTTTCCTCTTTTGTTCACAGGAAGCGTTCTGGGCGTGGCTGGGGTTTACGATCCGAGGTTTAAGATCTGAGCTCGGCTCTTATCCCGTCGCATTAAAGACGTGTGACATGAACTTTGAGGATAAAGACAAAACTGGTCCTTTCTGTTGTGGACTTCTTGAAACTATTACCTGATTAGATATAAGCTAGTTTTTTTTGTTGTTGTTTTTTTTTTAATATTAGCTTTATGGATTTGCTAGCTTAGCTTCTTTCCTTTAAGTTTTCTGTGTTTAATGGTCGTTTTCTCTTCTTATTTTTAATTACCCTGATTTAAAAAAGCCAACTGGTAGTATTCTTTGTTTATTATTATTTATTTATTTTTAGACACAATTCAGAACCAGAACTGTTCACTGCCAGGTGCTCACTCTCACACACATATCAGATTGTCAAGTCCTTATTAGATGCAAATTTTTTTGTAATCCCTTTACTGTGAAATGTAGCCAAAGACTTGTTTGCTTTTTGTTTTTAGACTAAATTGATTCATGTTGAAGCGGTTAAAGCAGAGTTACTCTGAGGTGAAGCATTTCGGAACACAAGCTAAAACTAAAGGGCTGATCTCCATCTGCAAACTAATCGAGAAACCTGCTGACCTTTGACCCCTTCTCTGGCCGTATATCTTTATTATCCCCAGTCGTGCTGCTAAAAGAAGAGGGGCGTCTCGGTGACCGTTGGGTATGAAAGCACATCTGGACCCGAGGGGTTGGCAGTAAATCAAAACGCAATCTGCCACATCGTTTGGTACGTTAGGAATCACCTGAGCTTGATTTAAAGGGACCACAGTGAGACATTTCTGAGTCCAAACGTTGGTCGCAGAATTACAATTTTTTAAAATTATTTGCGGCATGGTTTGATCTATTTCTTTATTATTATTTTTTTCTATGCTTTGCTGAATTTTTTTTTTTTAATTAATGCTAAAACTCTTCTTTTAAGGTTTAAGGTCATTATTCTGTGTGTGTAGGTAAAGAATCGCTGTGTTTCCATAACAGGAAACGGTTGACGGTCTCCAGGATTTCAGTGGCTATTTTGCAAATATGTACCAGTACTACTAAATGTTAAACACAATTTTTCACGGGACAGTTAAGATTTTTCATTTATTTATTTTTTTCAGTAATGTTCTGTTTAATGGTAACACACAACCTCTAATTGTGAGATATTTTAACATGGTGGAAGTCCACATTTGTTTTTTTGACGAGGCGTAAGAAAAGTTTAAAAGTTTATTACATGAACCGCTTTGAGGCTTTTCACGTTGGAGTCTTTTTAAAATGGTCAAATTGGGCTTTGGTCATTTCCTGTCTCAGACTAGCTTATTTGCATACTGTATGAAGACCCAAAGAAAGTTACCTAATTCAGTTAAATTGTTAACTGCTTGCCATATTTTAACAGAAACTTCTAATGCCTTTGACAGCCCAGAATAGAGTTAAAGTCATTCTGGAAGCATTTTAATGGCATTAAAATGTTGATGTTGGACATCGACATTATTATTCTGGCTACAATGTCCATAAATAAGTTAATTCTAAATGTTAATACTTTATATTAAATTGGTCTATAATTTAGAAAATATACCTCCCACTCAAACTAATTAATACAAAAGGCCTCATTCACTCACTCACTCACATATTAAATTGGTCTATAATTTAGAAAATATACCTCCCACTCAAACTAATTAATACAAAAGGCCTCATTCACTCACTCACTCACACACACACAACACACACACACACACACGTTTCATTTACTGTATCATTTCAACACAATTATGCAACATACCTCCAATAATATGACATTTATATCTTGAACAGCTGATTTACTTCATGCTGTTTCCAATGCAACACGTCTCCACTCAGAATTGAAGACGGTAATTAGACATGGCAGTGTTCGGTGTGTTCTCAGAAAGAAAAAAAATCCAAAAAATGATTCCCAGTTTTTCCCCCATAGTTTTTTTTTTCTGGTTCCATTTTTCTATAGAAAATCCCGAAAAATGCGTTTGTTGTGTGTTTCTGCGTAACCGAGGGGAACTTCTAAGGGCTTTAGCCAAATGATCACCTTAATCTTATTAATTGCTGTGACCGTATGTGTTACAGTTGATTGCTATGCATTTGTTTTTTTTGTTTTTTTGTTTTAAACTATACTGTTTTCTCTACTTTTTCTTAAATGCAGGACCAGAAAATGCAAAGATTAGCAGCTCTGGTAGGAAGTGCAAAACAGATTCCCTGTTACGTGTTCGACCATTTCAAACATTTACCTTTTAGAATAAAATAGAATAGAAATTCCTCACTAATTGCTCCTAAATAAGGTAGATTTTGTTTAGATAAAGTGTAATTCCCACACATAGGGATGTTAATGAAGCCACCAATTCATGTTTTGTGTTCATCTGACATTCAATGTGATGTCCAGGCTGTAGACTATCAGCTGAGAGGAAACGGAGGATCATGCTCCTCATGTTTTTATGTCCGCTGTTTTTGTTTTGTTTTTGTTTAAAAAAAAAACAAACATCTGAATGAATCTTTTTTTTTTCACATTAATCATGCTACTGTAAATAGATTGTGAATATAAATGATCTTTTTGGAGATATTTATGGAATCTGTGGTTGAGGAGTTTGTGAATGGATGAGGGAAGCTGATTGTATCATCTATGGAATGTTTAATGTTAAAACAACAAAAAAAGGAGAAAAAAAAGCTGAACTCCCCTTTACTTCCTCGCTGCTGTAAGTTTTCAGAAACACCGTCAGCGTCCGTCCAGCCGAACAGAAACAGCATCACTTACAGAACTCAGGCGTATGATTTGTTTTTTATTTTTATTTTATTTTATTTTTTTATTTTTTCCATTCTAAAGGAAGAAATCCAAAGCTGTGATCGACTCAGAAACACACTGTTATGGACTGTTTTGAACTCACTCTCCTTTGATTTTTTTTTTGTTCTTTTTTTTTTTTAATGAAGATGCCGCAGAAGTGCACCACCGCACACAGAAAAAAAAACACAAGCATGTTGGGGAGAAAAAGTGCTTCTAGAATTCAGTCTCACATTGAGTGTTTGCATTATCTTATATGCCCTTGTTACGGTGTTACTATCTCTGTATTGTGTAAAGATATACACAGTTTGATATGCATGAGCCCTCAAATAGCAGAGGAAGAGTTTCAGTCCTATGAACAGGCAGAGTGTTCAGGTATTTTTACTGAATAACTCATAAATATATCAAACTAGAGTTTATACAAAGAAAAATGACTAAAACATTGGAAATTTAAAATATTTTTTTTAAGTTGCTTGTTTGAGCAACTGTTCTCCGCCTGCATTCCATTAACCACCTTAATGCAAAGATATTCATATGCCTTGAACTTTTTCCTGTCTTGTTGCGCTACGATCACAAACATCCACAAATCGAATCGGGATTTTATGTCACAGACCAACGCAAAGTGATGAATGACTGTGAAGTGAACAGAGAATGAGAAATGGTTTCCAGTTTTTCAAACTCTTAGCATATTTGGTTTGCATTTACATTCTCTCTGAAGCCCCTAAATAAAATAACCTAATTAGTTAAATAGGTTTTGCATCCACTTCATAATTCTGTATGTTTTTGTGTTGGTCTATGTCACCAGCTTTCAATAATAACATTGAAGGCTGGTTGTAATATGTAAAAGTTTGTGACTGAGTTTAAAGGTGCAGCATGTCTAGAATGGGCACCAGAAGGAAAAATAAGTCATGGTTTTATTTGGCTGGTCCTGTCTGCAGACTTAAGACAATTGGTAGTGATGAAGGTAGTGATGTTTTTTAATGACTTATTTACGTGTTATTTTAATTGTGTCTTACTTAACGTAAAACACTGCAATTGCAAATTAGTTTTTTTCGACATTAGTGGAATATTGACAAAGTTTTGCGCACATTTTTAATGGAAACAGCTGCTGAGGGTCCCTCACCCAACTGACTCAGTAGCTGTGTAGTCATATTCCCTTTTAACACGCACAGTTTCATTTTCACCAGCAGTTTTTGGTCAGGGAGTGGCTAAAAACAGAAGCATTTTCAGTCGTTTGGCTAGCTTAGGAGGCCAACATTGGAAATTTAGAAAAATTAGCATGTGTTAGCTAGCAACGGTACTGAAAGGATACAAAGACAAGGTGTCAAAATTATTAGGTATTTAATTGTAGTTGACTCCTTAGCATTAGCATGCACTTCTATCTTGCCTTCCTTTTTATAGAAAAAACTAATGACTCAATGGGAGATTTACTTACTTTTCGCTGATTTAGGTGAGCATCCGGACATTGTGCTGATATGAAGGTGGCTTCATACAGTTTGTTTGCTGCTGAGGTTCTTGTCAAGTTAGTGAAACAAAATATTGAGAATGTAAACACCTAGTCAAAGAAGATGGAAAAAAGAAACAAGCAGAAGAAATAATCTTCTTCCCTACTCTGACATCAAGCTAAAGCTAACATCTATTAGCCAAGACCAAAATGCTCAAATTACACTGGGTGGTTGCGCAGAAACTGCTACCTTATTAAAGGTGAAAGGGGTGCACCTGTAATAATTTTCCCACATGAAACATGAACTGAGAAGTGAACATGTAACATTTTCCCACATGGAGCAGCTGCCTGATATACAGAAGCATTTAACTGCTGAAACTTGGAAATAAATTCATTAACAGTATCTCTTTGTTATAACGTCCCATCATAACAAAAATTTTCATTTTAACGTGATATAAAAATATGCTCCTCGGATGAAAAGGCATAAAGGGGCTGGCCGTGACTCCTTCTTCTCATGCCGTTTCTTCTGGATGTTGTTTTACTCTTACAACCTTTCTTAACATAAAATAATATATTTTGTTTTTAAATGAGATATAAATCTTGTAACAAGTTTTTCAAATCTAGTTCAAAGAATAAAGTTTTCTCGTTTTAATAAGCTAATGATCCTGATTTTGGAGGCTCTGTCTGTTGAACGCTTCCTTAGGTATAAAGGCAGAAAAACATTTTTTTAAAATGTTATACTTGCTTGAGTGACCTTTATGTTGTGGACAGGCAGTTACTCTGACTGTAAACAGGTGTTCTCCTCTCAGTTCAGGAAGATTACTGTTGGTGTACCGTCTTTTACTTCCTGTTCCCCTGTAAATAGTCATTGACCTCTTTGGAAGTTACTGCTTAATAAAAACATCAGAACTATAGAAAGGTTCATAAAATAGCACTAGCTTAAACCCCTATTACATTTTGGAGATAGTAGTTGTAAACAGCTAGCTCATTCCTTATAAGGTTTTAACAGATTTTCACTTTACAAATTCCAAATTATCCCTTCAATAGTTTCATTATCAGACATACAAAATGTGATGAAAGCCCTGCAGGATGTAGGAGCTCTGTCTTTGAGAAGAGTTTGGACTGAAACTTTCTCTGCTGTTAGCCGGGGCCCTGTGTCTCTCTGTGGTTGTCCTCGTCCAGAGCCAGCTCAGCTAGCTAGCCGGCCGTATTTACTCTCTGCATGTGACCACAACAAACTCCCATCTTGTGCACCATTGTCGCGTTGACGACACCGGAGCGGGCGCCGCCTGCTGCATTTATTGTGGTGGGATGATGATAACGACGACGATGATGATGATGATGATGATGACTTTTTGTTGATGGGGCTTGTGTTTGAGATGCCTCCGACAATCATGTTCACATATCAGACCTACCATGACGACACAGGCTGGAGAAACTGATTCTGTTTGTTATTCTGGAATAAAACCTGAATGACTGTATGCTGACTACTGTCTGTGTTTGTATGGATGTAAGGTAGTGTGACTACAGAGCAGTCACACTCTATAGTCTTCATTTACAAAGGGGCAGAAAATTCAGTCTCAACACATGCAAAAGTGGTAGATGCAGTTGAAACCAGATATAAACATAAAGGGACTAAAAAGACACAAACATTTTTTTCTTACTGTTTGAAGTTAAATCTGACCAAGCCTTTCTTGATTTAGCTTAGTTAGAAATACCAAAATTATGTCTATTTGCTAAAAAGCTAGAAAAGGTGGTCATACATTTTTTTTTTAGAATTACTTTTTTGTAACTTTCCTCGAATTCGAATGTTAAACACATCAAGGTCGTTTGAACTGTATGACCTTTTGATATTCCCTCCACGAGCTACACTCAGGTTATGTAAATATCTGGTTTCAACAGGCACAAACCAGCCAGAGAAACACGACAAGTTGCTTTCTAATAGACTTAGTTTATTTGGAAAAGTGTCAAAACTATATCAAAAATAAGAGGGGGGCAAAACAGAGGTCAACATAGCAGACATCAGCTCAGGCAGGAACACGGAGAACAAGGGCACAAAGTGACCAACACAAAAATGCTTCATTTATCTCAAAGGGAAATGAAATGTCATAAATCATACATTCGAGTATCTTCAGATATACTTTAGTCCTCTCCATCCTTGAACAGTGGCTGACTGTTGACACAAAAATCTGCCAAATAAAACCTAACAGGACGAAAAAGAAAAGTCAGTAGTGTATTACTCAATAACCTATAGGAAGCCCCATTGGGTCAGGACTATCTGCCCAAAGAAGAAGAAAAACTGAACAACAAATAAACACCAAATTCCCCTTACAATCAGACAGTAGTACGACCCACTCAGTGGTTCTGCTTTTTCAGGAGTTGATGCAGTTTGGACGCTTTTCTCTGACTGATGTGTCACTAAACTAGAACTCAAGGTAACTGAAAACCCCAACAAAGACAAATGAATCTTTTCATTTCTCAGTCTACAACAGACTAATAAATAAAGGTAACATGATGTGTGAACTCCAAATAGTCCAGTAATAAACAGTCAGGCTAATAAAACACTCATTTTACGTTGTGGTTTTTATAGTACACAGAAATCTGAAATGTCCAGTCATATCAATGTATGTAAAAAATAAAAAAATTAAAAAGTAAGCATTACGATTCAGTCTGAAAGACAATGTTGAACTTTTCTCATACTTCATCATTTTTGCTACTTTTTCTTGATTTGTCTCTAAAAAACTTGAAATGACACGTTGACGTTTCTAACTTGACAATGTGGAAAAACTCAAGGAGAACTCACGTTCTCCTTGTGACACATGGGAGGTTTCAACATGGCTGAATTTAGGGCTTTAGCATTAGCTTTCAGGAAATACCATGCCGGTGTAGCTCTTTAGCATACGAGACTGACATTCATTCGTCGGTCTCGTACGTTGGTTCTCACCACTTCTCCATTTGTATGATTAGAAGTGGTGAGCATCCAGACCAACATTTACTCTTGATGTGCTGCATAGCAGATGTTTGAAAGTCAAAAGACAGATGTTACAAACACTTAAGGCACACGTTACCTTCACCACCCCTTGGTAGAAAAAGGCTTTTAGGGTTGAAAGAGTTCAGAACATGCCGCAGGCAGATGTTGCTAGCTTATAAAAATGGGCGTTTGGCTTAGGGTGAGAATCTATAGGTATTCATTGTTCTCCCTGAAATGTTCCTGGCAGTTTCACAGCTTCTCACCAAAGGAACTGATTTATTTATTTATTTATTTATTTTTTTGCTAATAGTGAAAACATTATGGTTAGATGATAATGCTAAGTCCTCAGGTGGCTAGCGGTTAGCATTTGGTGCTTAAACTTTTACTTAATGCTAACTTTTTTCTTTATCATCACAATTTCAAGAAAATTAGTCAAATAAAATAATATTTTTTTAAACTGCCTAAAATCACCTTTCTCTTGCACATAATGTGAGTGGAATTAAAGTGGCAGTGTCCCAGAAAATCAATTTAAATTACTGCCACAGATTCTGAAATGAATTATTTCAGCAGTGATTAGGGTAGACAAAATAATAATAATAATAATATTCAAGTATGTGTAAAATGCATCATTCAACAAAACTCCTTGAGCAAAATAGGTATTTGGTGACTAAATAGTGTTTGGTTAAAATATTTGATGTACTGTTTTATTTAGAAAACAATACATCAGACAAATAAAATTTTGAAAAAAAAAAAAAAATTAAAAATAAAAAACAGGGAAAAAAACTAGTATTTTTTGATTAATATAATAAAATGAATTAAAATTCTTAAATTAGGGCACATGAAATTTCCATATCTCACTTTTCACAACATAAAGCATCTAGAAGCTACACCAGGTGATGTACGTTGAGTTTGAACAGAGCAAAGTATTGGCAAGATGTGATCTATAATTGATCATAGTCACAGCAGGCCTGGATCATTTTCTTGAGTGGTATCAAAGCAAAGGGGGCTGTTCACAGCTACGCAACATGAGAGGCACCATACTGCTAGGATTTTTTACTTTAATTCAGCAGAAATAACAGATAGTGTGGTTGGAGTTGACTGTATCTGGCTGAGCGGTCTGCCTGAAGGCCTGGCTTCGTTCATCCCAGATATGCTCCTTCGTTAGCCGGCCGGTCTGGCTTCCCACAGGTCCAGTCTCTACACCTCTGCCGCTTCCTCTGACTCGGCTGGAGATTATTCTCCCTGTTATCTCATCTCAAAAACAGAGGAATGAAAACACACACACACAAACACACACACACACACACACACACACACACATTCACATTACAAAGCTCAGGGATTAAAAGCAGAGAAAAAGGAGAGGACTAAATCAAAGTCTCTCTATGCCTTTTCTGCCTAAGTAAATAGAAAACGTCCTACACGAGGGAACAGAAGTAAATATTTGTTAAATCCTGTTCCAGCAGATGTGCTTGTCGGGCTGATGTCAGGCTCACAGCTCTAATTGCTTGGAAGTGCTGGAAGCCACTGATTGCTGTACTTGCTAAACAGATTTTTCTCTCTTTCCTCATCTTTAATTCAGCAGTTCAGCCACTTTCGTCCCACTTATCTGTAACTTGTCCTCTTCAATTTCAGCCTTCCCGTCGCTAAAGACCCTGCTCACATTTTCTATCGTTCTTCGCAAAGTAACACATATACTGCAGCTCCTAAAAGACTAATTACAAGCCGATATCTGAAGCGGCGAGATAACACACATGCCTCACAGCAGTCAAAACGTGTTTTGGAGTTTTTGCTGTGTTCAGAGATCAACCGTGTCAGCAGGACTGGCATACCAGAGTGTCTCTTCTCATCATTTTAGGGGACAAACAAATGGTATGTTCCCCCTAGGGAACTGCTTTCGATCCCCTCACTGAGGCTGGAAGCTACTGGGGAATTATTATCTTTTGTAGGAATGTGACCTTTACTTTAAATCAGATTTTTGAGCCATTTTCATTTAAAATTCCACAAGATGAAAGCGTTTTTCCACCTACATTCTCTTTCTTTTGAAAGATTTGAATGTGTTGTTGGGTTAGATGACCATTATCACACTTAAAATTGACTTTCAGTCTAAAGCTAAAGACGGTCCACACTTTTAGGAAGCAGGGTTCTGTAGCACAGTCATAAGTAGCAGCTTTGGTCAGTGATTTTGAATAACCGGGTGCAAACAATTCTCGTCTTTTGTGGATTTTTTCTAACCCACGTACGCTGATAGTTATGGATCCGATCTCAAATAAATACAGACACCAAAACTAACAGGTTGATCCACTACTCTCCTAATGGGCTAATAGCGGAGCAAAGTTTCAGTTTAGCGTTTATGCTAACTTTGAAAACACTTTAACCCCCTAAATAATTTTTTTTAGATAAATTCTAAAGCACTAATTTTCTTGGCGGTTTTATAATCTTTCAGTTGAATGAAGACATCTGTGTTAAAGTTATGAATCCTTCCAGTAGTTAGCCTTTTTAATCATGTTCTTATGTTGAAGGGAGTGAAGACTGTTTACATAGCAGTTTGGTTCCGCTTGTCAATTTCTATCTTTATTTTTGAGCATGATATGTTAACTGAAACAAAAAATCTGTATTTTCTCTTCTTTTTTATGCACTTCTTGTTACTGTGCACTATTTTATTTTTATATTTGTATCATGTTCGAATAAAATTTCATTTCATTTCATTTTTTAAAAATCTTTATTGCACAAATGGCAAATATACGACAAATGAACAAATAAGGTAAACAGAAGGACAAAACACTTCTACGAAAAAACATGCAAAAATTCACACATATGAAATGTTTTGAGACCTTCACGTTCTCCTTGAGACACATGGGAGGTTTCAACATGGCTGAATTTAGGGCTTTAGCATTAGCTGTCAGGAAATACCATGTTGGTGTAGCTCTTTAGCATTAGCGGAACTAATGTTTATGATCAATACTGACTTAGTGTATGTTTTCTATGACAATTAAATTTTTCTTTCAGAATTCATTAAAAATGTGTTTTACAGGGCTAAAACATTCGGCTTTTGTTGCTTTAAAAAAAAAAACATCTACATGCTAAATCCGTTTACATTTGCATCACACTATTAACTCCTCTGGCTGAAGAGTGTTGCTGTATGACAATCTTTTAACATACTTACAGCTCACTTTCCTGAATGACATCATCAGTTGTTGGCCAGCTCTGCTAATCCACCTCACTTGCTTTTGCTGTATCCTCTTTAAATCTCTAATTTGGGTCACGCCGTCCAAAATATTAGCGATGCATCCATGAAATAGCTAAAAAGCACAAAACATTTTGTACAAAATGAAAAAAAGTGTTTTGATGGGCCAGTCTCCTCCAGTCTGCCTCCCGCTGAGCTTCAGTGAATTGTTTTCATTTCATTATGAAAGATCTTGAGACACGATGAGCACCAGCTCCTTCCACTGCTTTCCCATCTAAATCAGAGGAATGTCTCAGAGACACCATGCTGTTCAGAAAACCACGGCCCACATAAAAACATTCCAGTCACTTGATGGACCAGACACAAACACACACACACACACACACACACACACACACACACACACACACACACACACACACACACTCATAATTTTCTATAATACAAACACATTCACATCTACACTTGCTACGGCGTCTCTGATCAGCCTCTCTTTAAACCTACTGTGTTTGTGCCTCATTAGTTTTTCCACATTCCATTGACGCAGATTTGGGTAATATTTAAAATATTATATTTAAACATGTTCAAAGCAGTTTTCATCTGTATGAAATTGTCTGTTTTTTTCCACGTTTACGTGGCATTTATATCTGGTAGTTTAGCTGAAAACAAGTAAGTACAAAAGTTGACATGATGTTAAATAGGCAGTATTGTGTTAAAAAAGCATCTTTTTTATTAGCTTTTTATCGTGTTCTAAAATTATACCACCATCAAAAACATACCTGGAGTGTTGCCTTGATTCGTTTGAGAACTCCTTCAATCTCCCATGGCAACAATTCAAACAAGTCCATAAATTTTAAATTCATTTTTCATTTTTAAAGCAAGTGCTTACTTTATAGAACAACTTTTTCTGTAAGTACCACAAAACATATGAGACAATTTATCAAGTCATTTTAAAACAGAGTAAACCTGCTAGCGTTAGCCTAGATCTTTAGCAAACTCCTGCAATGAAAACATCAACAACAGGAGCAAGATGTGAGTTCACTGAAGACTGTAGCTGCATGTGTCGGGTCAACACGTCCTTAGAAATAACTACATGATGTTAGGATACATGTTTCAGGTGACATGTTGTCAGAACTTAGCTTTGTGCTCTGAGTAGCATGTCAGCTAATGCTACGTTCTGTTTACATCAAAACATGGAGCTGGGTTTGACGTCACACTGGAAACAGTCGTGTTCCAGTTGAGAAGTCAGGATTTCAATGTGCTTACTGTTGTCGACATGAGAAACGGCCATTTTGAAACGAGAAGCCGGGACTTAAAGGTCCTGTCTGGGGGTAGTTGGCACTTCTCCCACATTCCGAGTGGGAAGTCTGAATTCAGGAAGCGTTTCAGTTGATTTATCCGACTTGGGAAGTTGTAATTTCTAACTATAAATGGAGCGCAACATAATTTACTGTCCACCATCTTGGAAGACAAAGAGAACAAAGAAATACCCCAATGCAATGCAATTAGCAATCAGAGACAAAGAGATGAAAAGAAGCATTTTTATGTTTGTGAGTCATGATCATAACCAAAGGAATTATCAAGAATTGTTGTTGGGCGTCATCAGGTGGTACAGTCTCTATGATCAAAGATGAGAAGCTGCGAAAATAAACTTTGACTAGCATTGAGTCGTGAAGTTTTAAATTTATTTACAAGAAATTTATCTGGATGAATACTTTAACATTTGGTGTATTCATTCATAAAAGGTATTTGTCCCTTGCAGAAAGACTGTCCCGCAGTCTCTCCATCTCCACAGCCAATTTTAGGTCCATTTAGAAGATAATAATAAAAAAAAAAATCAAAGCTGCATCCTCTCCCGTATCGCTGTACCTGTGAAGGCCCCCAGTGACGGCTCCTCCTGCGTCACTGCGTTGAGGTGATGCCCCACCTGCCTCTCCGCTGCCCTCAGTTTCTCCTGCAGCTCCCGTGCCTCCTGCTCTGCCTTGCGTGCGGCCTTGCGGGCGTTTCTCAGGGAGCGCTTCACCTTGCCAACACGCTCCTTCAGCTGCCGGTTCCTCCTCTCGGCTGCGGCCAGGCGCTCCTGCAGCTTCCGGCCCCGCTCCTCCTCCTCGAACAGAGCCAGCTGCACCG
Source organism: Poecilia formosa (assembly GCF_000485575.1). NCBI lineage: Eukaryota > Metazoa > Chordata > Actinopteri > Cyprinodontiformes > Poeciliidae > Poecilia > Poecilia formosa. The sequence goes on from NW_006800223.1 coordinate 736,144, forward strand.
AGGAGCACAGCAGCTGGAGCAAGAAGAGAGGAAAACAGAGTGGAAAAACCAAACCACTGTAGCTAACAGCTGTCACAACATCAGGTTCTGCTATGTGAGGGGGTAAAAAAATAGGAACTTAGGGTCCTATTATTTATCTACACATACAACCTGTTCCCAATTCTACTCTATAAAAAATACTTAGAGAGTTCATATTATATCTGGTTGTTAGTCTAACAACCACATACTTTCCTAGGATGTCCTAGATTTTTATCTCAGTGGGTGACACCCCACAGCCTGCCTTTACCCTGGTTGACGACCTCTTTAGACTCTTCAAAACCTACTTCAAAAGGGTAACAGCAGGTTCAACCAATGAGACATGATGCACAATACAGAGCTCACACAAATGGAACAAAATTTTAACAATATATTTGGGGAGCAATAAGTACCAACCACATTCCTCTCTTTACACCCCCTGCCTAGACTTAAGATCTACAATGAAGATGTAATCAGCCTCCTTCAGCATCAGAAGACCAAGAAAGCTCCTTAGTCTAAATCCATCACCATCCTCAACAACAACATGTCTGCTGTGGATCACTGCTGGTTCCTATGAACAACCCTTTCTTGTGACCTCTGATGGTCCTTGCATACAGATTATGTTCAGAAGAAGCAACTGGACTTCCTGCAACAACTTAGGGCAGGGATCCTCAAATCCAGACCTTGAGGGCCGGTGTCCTGCTGATTCCTCTGCTTCAACATGCCTGCGTCAAATAATCAGGTCATTAGCAGGACTCTGAACAACTTGACGGCACCAAGGAGGTAACTCAGCCAGTTGATTGAGGCGTGTTGAAAAAGGGACACACTTAAAAGTTGCAGAACGCCCTGGAGGCCTGGATTTGAGGGACCTCTGACTTAAGAAGTACAAACTGTCACAGGAGCTGCTGGTCATCTTCCACACTGTGTGATTTGGCTCATCCACAAAACAAGACAAGTCCAGGTTACAACGGACAATCAGGTCTGCAGAGAAGCTCATCAGGGCTGACTTTCCCTCCATTCAAGACTTGTAAAGATCTAAGGTAAGGAGAAGGGAAGCTAACATGTCTGCAGACCCCACATATCCTGGACACAAACTGTGTAGACTTTTACTTTCAGTTCGGTCTGGTGAAAACCAGCTCCTTGTTCTAAGTTTTGCTCCGTTTGAAGGGTCTGGACTCTCGACCGTTGAGAAACGATTGCTTGCTGGAAGCATGGCCTCTGTTGAAGTTTCAAATGATTGGATCTGATCGTGCCCCATCACTAATGTTTGGTCATGATGTATGTAAAGAGCCAGCTTGATGACTCCTACTGGAAATTGTGTACGCTACAAACAACCATCCCCCACTGCAACAAGAGAAGCCTTGAGCTAGACGACATCTTTGTCAGTAATAAAATGTCTTAGACATTCCCCTCGCTCCGACTTTAACTGCTCATTATTTGGAAGGATTGTCAACATACACTGAATGGCTTCATTCACTTCCTCTGCGGCCATTGCCAAACTACAACCATAGGCAAAATTTAATTCTAAAATGGAGTATTGAGCATAAATGAGTTGGAAGGCAACAGCGAAGTTGGTGACGAAGCACTTTTTGGAAAAACCGAACTGCCGCAGTCTGGCTGAACATCAACACCATGAATATCTATTTTCCCTTTTGTGTTTATTTATATTTCAAATATCTCCAACAGGACCAAAGTACAATCCAAGTCAAATTCTTTGTTTGTGTGAACAAACTTGGCGAATAAAGCTGATTCTGATTCTTAATAGAGTAAGGGTTTCTTAGAATTGGCTTATCTGTGATCACTTGTTCTGAACTTACACTAGTCACTCGGTGGTCACTGCCTGTGTGTGAACCAATGAAAACCAAACAACTTTTGGTTTTGTGATAATATTTTGTAAGCTTCGTGGAATTCCATGTGAACTTTGTTTTCATTATTATAATCTTCTTGGATCCGAGAACAGAGCCCTGTAGAATCTTCAAGGTCTTCTACTATCAGTAGGTCTGTTGCAATTAGCAACATGCCTGAAACAACACACACACACACACACACACACACACACACACACACACATACACACACACACAGACACACGCTATTGTATCACATTCTCATGACTTGACGTGTGCAGATGCAGATGCTGGTCTTCCAGCCGTGGTCTTAACATGTGGCCAATTAGATTGCATGCCTAAGTCCAGCCTACTGTCTGGTGAGTACGTGCACAAGAAGATAAATGTGTAATGTACTCTGATTACTTTGCTCTTTCTGTTGTGTTCACATTCCCTAAAGGGCGCAGTGGTGTCGAACATTACGTGTGGGTCAAAAATAAATTAGACATTGACTTTGTCTGATGTATTAGAAAAAGCCAATGTCTTGTGAAAACTGACTCCAGCTCTTTATCTTGGGCTGTTAACAACAGAACCGGGTGGCAGAAGAGGCTAACATGTTTCACAAATCATAAAGAATCTGTATCAACGGTAGAATATTCCAGTCCAGGTTTGACGGAGCCATGTACCCGACTAATCCTAAAGTGATCCTGGCACAAGAAAAGAATTGAAAATGTGGGACGAGTTTTCAGAAATCTTAAACTCTCAATCAGTGTGGAAATAATCCAGTTCAACTTTGACCCCTCTACAGTCATGTAAACAAATTATATACATCCTAAAAGGGATTGAATATTTTTCTGATATACCTGAATAGATGGTATTTCTACATCAGCAGCTGTGTTTCCATTACAAATGTGTGCAAAACTTTGATGTTTCACTAATGTCAAAAAGTGCATCGTTTCCATTAAACAAGAAATCACACATGAATAAGCTAAGTCATTAAAAAACATGCAGCGGCAATATCCTGCCACTACTTCCTGTTGTCTTCATTGTCTTTTCCTGGTGTGATGCGACAAATGTGTTTCCATAGCAGTTTTGTGAAATTCAAAAATTTTCATATGGCTGAAAAGGGAAAAAAAAAAACTGAAAACAAAAATCTATTTCAGAAGGGCACTTTGTTGGTCCAAAAGTCAAAGGGCAGGTATTTTGGCATCTATAGCATCTATCTGTTCATGCACCTGGTTGTTCTAAAATTGAACACATGCACAATGTTTATGTGCACACGTGATTTTAAAACTGAGGTACATGCTGAGCTGGGATCTGCTCATATCAAGGCGCTCAGTGTGATATTGTCAGAACACACACACACGCACACACACCATCTGTGAAAACATCCGGGTGTTACCCTCCTGCTGCTGGGTATCATCTGGATAAACACTCTTTAGAGAACATGTAAAGACATACTTCAGCACTATTTATCTTCAGGTTCATGTAAATTTACCCAAATTAATTTAAGAAAACAAAAAAAACTAGTGTTTTAAATTGCTTGCTATGGCCTAAAATCAGGACCCAACCCAAGTTTTTAAATGTTTTCATCAATTTGTTGTTAAGAGTCACATTAACTACCACTTTACTACTCAAACTGGGTATTTCAATCAGTTAGACAGCTGTAATAAATCATAAATTGGCCTAAAAGAATTTAACAACTGTTAGCTGTTTGGCTAACCTGGACGATTTGAGCTGTGGAACCAAACAGAGAACGTGGAAACTGGAAAAAGGGAAGACGTTCACATCAGAAGATGTTGCCCCATGTCTGTTGACAGACGGCAACATTTATTTAAAAATGAAGAGGAAAATATAGTGACTGGTAAAACGTTGGGTGACGTAACAAAAGAAAGATAAATCATTACCAAACTTTTCTATCGAGGGTTTAAAGGTACACATGTCTAAAACCAAGACAGATTAGTCACATTTATAAGTCACTTCCAGAATATTTAATTGTCCAAAAATCCTCCCAACTGCCAGTACCATATTGGTATTAAAAAATACAACTTAGAAATTTTTCCAGATTACCCAAAGGTGAGGTATACCCTCTGCTAATCTAACATCAGGTTGCTGCAGTAACCAGTTCAGAGGGGCTATCATTCAGAACTGTCCATTTCAAGCACAACTCAATCGCTAAGCTTCATCAAAAAAACAAAAAAAACTACTTTCAATCATATCACGACAATGACCCAAAACTAAAACGAATTAATCTCATGGAAAAATTATGCAAACGCTCTGTCTGCGCCGATGAAGATTCCCTCACGTTGTGATGCCAGGTGCCTGAAACTGAAAGTGAAACTGACACCATGACCTAATTTCTGATTAACTCGGCTAACAGTCATCGGACTAGTTGGGGGGTAGAGACGCAGGAATGGAATTCCATTCCCAGACTGTTAACTGATTCTTAAATATGAACAAAAAGTGAATACTTACAGGAAAAACAACAATTAATTCCACACTATTGATCCCAATGTGCACACACTAATCAACCAGGATTACATTAAATGGTTACTGGCTTGTATTTGTGTAGCGCTTTTTCTAGCATAGGTGACTCCAGCTGGTCACACATTCACACCCTGGTGGTGGTAAACATTGTGACAGCAGCTTAAATGTCTGCTATAATATCATCAACAAAGACTGCATGATGTTTTCCGTCGGTCCTGATGACCTGCGCACCACCAAATCAGTAAGCAAGATGCTTGGTGACGTGTTCCTTTATTCTGCTCTGAAGAAGGTCATAGGTCAGGGGTTAGAGGCTGTGCTCATTCTGAGGATGAGCCTTCACATGTAGAGACCATAACCCAAAGGCAAGGCAAGACCAAACAGCTGTTCTGCTTTGGGGATGAGGAGGAGAGGCAGGCGAAAGAAGAGGTTTGTTTAGTTCTATTCTTGGTAAAACAGTTCAAGATTTCAAGATCTCACACTTATTCTTCAACTGTGGTTTAAATTCCCCTAATATTAGAGCAGGGAAGGGGTTTGCTAGTGGTTTCAGGTGCGTGGGAACTAGATGGACAGAGGAGGCTTCCTCCGCAACACTTTCCTGCCAAGCCTTTAATTAACTTTTGCTCAAAGCCTCGTCTTATCATTAGCAGTCAGAGCCGCTTTTTCATGTTTTGTTTTTTTTTCTCTCTCTCTATTTTACAGCCGTGGTAACAGCAGCACAGCGTTAAACTGCATAAATATTCCTTTAAAAGAGTGTTAATAGTTTATTGTCAGGGAAAACTCAGGCTCTAACAGCCATGTTCGCGCCTTTAAGACTTGTCAGACTCACATTAACATTTTATGAGAATGCTCAGAGGGCTGCCTGTTTCTCTCAGTAGTGAAACAATGAAGTTTACAAAGTAACACGCACTGTGTATGTGCATGTGTGTGTGTGTATGTGCGTGTGTGTGTGTGTGTGTGTGTGTGTGTGTTTGGGTTGGGAGATGAAGAACGATAAGAAAGAACAAAGAGGGATGAGTGGGAAGAAAGATCCAGACCAGCAGGGAGGCATTTCTGCTCTGCTTCTGTACTCCTTTCCTTCATTACCCCAACACACACACACACACACACACATAGACCAAATAATCAAAATGAGAAGAACTTTTCTGTGGCATCAGCTGTGAAGACACTAAAGTGTGTGTGGACGGGAGTTCATTGGACACACTTGTTGTGTCCAATGAACAAGTGCTGAACACTTGTTGTTCAGCAGACGACCACACCACCAGGGTTGGAATAGTTTTAGGTTTTTCATTCTATTTTATGTGTTTTTTTTTGTTTGTTTGTCTAATTCATCCATCCATTTTCTGAACACCCTTGTCCCTCGGTGGGGTCGGGAGGGGTGCTGGTGCCTATCTCCAGCTAACGTTCCGGGTGAGAGGTGGGGTACACCCTGGACAGGTCGCCAGTCTGTTGCAGGGCAACACAGACACACAACCATGCGCACACACACACCTAGGGGCAATTTTAGACAGACCAATTAACCTAACACTCATGTTTTTTGGACTGTGGGAGGAAACCGGAGTACCCGGAGAAAACCCACGCATGCACAGGGAGAACATGCAAACTCCATGCAGAAAGACCGGGGCCGGGAATCGAACCCAGAACCTTCTTGCTGCACGGCAACAGCTCTACCAACTGCGCCACTGTGCAGCCCTTGTCTAATTCAGTTAGTTCTATTTAGTTTTTAGCGTTTATTTTCTAGTTTTTATTAGTTATTAGTTAAATGTTGTTTGGTTTCAGTTTAGTTTAGTTACAGAAGCAGTTTTAGTTTTTTCATACTTTGGTTAATTCTTAGACACAGAAGAATTCAAAAACAAAGGGTGTTATATCTCTAATTTAAGTATGTTTTAGTTTTAGTTTTTATTGTTGTTAGTTTATAAATGACTGAATGGCTTGGCACCAAAACTCATTAAAGATCTGCTGGTGTTGCATCAAACTTCCAGACCTCTCAGGTCTTCTGGTTCTGGTTCTACTCTGCATCTCCAGAACCAAACGCAACGAAACAGCATTCAGCTTCTATGCTCCACAAATCTGGAACAAACTTCTAGAAAACTGCAAAACATCTGAAACACTGACTTCCTTTAAATCCAGACTTAAAACACGCCCGTTTACAGCTTCCTTTTATTCTTAATAACTTGACCAATATATCTGATGTACATTTGCTTGATGATTTTGATGATGGCATTTGACAAAATATAATGTTTATTACTTATTTTTAGGATTTGTTTCTATAACTGGTTGCACATGGTTGCTGAAATGTGCTGCACAAATCAACTTGACTTCTTACTTCCCCACCATATGTATCAAAACACATAAAAAGTCCAGTGTTGCTATAGGTAAGTGTGGCTCTCCAGACACACAGCCTCTTACCCTGCTGTCCTCCTGGGTCTCCCACTCTGGGCTGAAGGTGTGGAACGGTTGGCTCCCTTGACTGCAGTTGGAAAACTGGAAAAGGCTGGAGAAGGTGCGTCTGTTCTCCACCGTGTCAGGGAAGACTGCATCCTGGAAGTTCACACCATGAGGCAGGATGCTGTAGTTCTCATCCATCCTTAGGAGGAGGCAGACAGGACAAGAGCGAGAGGACATTCAGAATCCCGTGGCTCTGATCGGAGACGAGACTTAAATCATAGTAGCACCGCACCTGAGGAAGAAGAAGTAGGAGTAATTTTCCATCACGGTGTGGGACTGGCAGGACAGGTACCCCAGCCCGGTCAGGTTGAGCCTTGATCCGGACGGTACCTCCAGCATGCTGCCCCAGGCCTGGTCGCACAGCAGCTCCACCTCCGCCGAGTACAGCAGCCCTTCCTCCGCGCTCAGGTAGTCGTAGCCGAAGGGCAGCGAGTTGTGCGCGTTGCCCGCACCGAAGCCCGGCGGCTCCCGGTGGATCGCCAGGACCCGAGCATACACGATGATCTCCGCCAGCTCCGCCCGGCAGCCCTCGCTCAGCGGCCGCCACTCGGAGGGCAACTGGCAGCCGTGCGTAAAAGTGTCCAAAGTATCCAACTGCGCAAAAACGCACAGCGTCGCAAGGAGTAAATTCGAGAAGATCATTCCGAAAACTCTCAAAATTCTACTGCTGGTGTTTTGGAGAGGTTTTGCTCGTTTTATACTATTTTTAAACTGTTATTTTCCCGAAACTGATTCTATACCACAGGTATGTAAAGTATGCGCACAGATTTATCTACGGTTTGATTTGGTTTGGTTTTGCTATGACCTGAGCGCTGGAGGATGCTGTCCGAAGTCATCTAAAACAAGGTACCTACAAGGCTTTGAAACGGCCAGCGCTCTGACATTAACACACCTTTCAGTGTCGGAAACTTCAGGCAGTCTGTGCTGCATTCACTGACTGATGGACACTTCAGGTATTTGGGATTCCCATCTGCTTTGGTGGACAGGTAAAACGGAAAACATACATTTTATCGCAACAAACTATTATTACCATTAACGTTATTTCATATTATTAGTACTACTAGTACAATGCCTACAGTTTTTTTCTGTTTGTTTCTGTAAATATTATTTAAAGTGCTGATATTTAATGTAGGAATTATGGAAATACTATATTATACTAAGAAGAAGTAAACTTTAATGTAGATGGCAAAATTAAAGTTGCCATCATATTTTCTGCTTAAATTACAACAACTATGGAAATCATATGTACAAGAAATTCGGTAGCAACAGTAATGGTTTCTTGGTACGCTCCAAGATACTCATTCCGTGAGTTATTTTACAACCCTAGCAATTAGTGTGGGGTTACAACAGTCTTACAAAAATACAAATAAATATTGTGAACGTAGATACTGACGCGTGAACAGTTCCTGACTGAATCTATCTGCAAGTGTTTACTAAATTTATACATTTATATATTCAGTGTATACACTGAAGAACACGATTCAGCTGAGTTCAAAACCTGAACAGTGCTGCCATCTAGCGGACATTTGTGTGAGACGTGAAGGTTAGGATTTAAATGAATCAGAATCACCTACGTTCAGTTGCCTTTTCATAGCAAGAAAACCGGCTTATCCAGGGCTTGTTTTTACTGATGACAAGTCTGTTACGTCACTGGAGGAATTTTTTCCCAGCTCTTGGGCCACAAGTAAACTGCTTTTACTCATGGCACGCTTGAGGTCATGATCCAGCACTGGATTTAATTAAGCTCACACTTTGATCAGGCCAATCCAAAACAGTCTATTTTTTTTTTTCTTGTTGAGTGAATCAGAGGTCTGTCAAGCCACAGAATAATTTCCCCTGGGGCCTCTGGGACAATTAGATGCCTTTTCGGCAAAAGTAAAGCGTCCGTGTTCTCTTTGGTCAGCTGTCTTTGACTTTTGAAAAGTCCCATGGATGCCATTTTGCCCAATATTTCTTTACTATGGAACTTTTCTGGGAAAGAATGAATGCCTTTATTTCTTCAACATAGAACATTTAAAACCACACATTAAAATCTGAATATTTTTCCATAAAATCCCTGGTGCTTTGAGCGTTAAGTTAAAGTTATGATACTTCCCAGATATTCACCTACCAGGTTCTCAGCCATTCAGGACTTAGGAAAACCAGAAAAGGGTCTCAACAGTTTTTTACTGAGAAAAACACTTTGTTGTACATTAACACTAGTCATTTTTGTTCCTGCAACTTGAACAAATTAAAAACTTTTTCAACCATGTTAAAATTCATTGTAACTTTCCTTGTTTATCGTCCCCCCAATAATGAGATGGGATTTACTCTCTTGGGCCCGTCTTTTAGCTTATCACACCCATATTGATGTGTCAAACTACAGACAGGAAAGACGTGATCTGGACTGATCTATATTAAACAGATATTCTTTAAAAAACATTTTGAGATCTATTAATTTACACCTTTATTTATGTACACAAAAAACAGCATTATGTACTTTTGCATTCCAAAAGTACATAAGTACAAGTTATACCTGGCATATAGACTAGCCAGATATAACTTGAATACCCAACTTTGAACATTTATTGTTTAAAACAGGACATTATATTATTTTTATCAATCGATTTTTGATTAAGGGAAACCCCCAAGATGTCTCTGGGTGAGTTAAAGGTGACAAATGTCGGGATTTCCCGTTATCAGCTGATGTCTTGCCACGTGACCTTCACGTTAGAGTTTCGCTGATATATATAGCATGTTGATGGACGTTCACCAGACGCTCAGTCGCTGTGGGAGGCGCTGTTCACTGTCAGATCTACGCTCTGGTCTTTAACGCCATGTAGAGGAAACGGAAACCTCTGTGAAAAACCCAAGTCACCGTTCTTTGAAGTTGGCAGTGTTCACAATGATCTAAACAGGAAGTGAAGCTGCACAATTTCACAACAAATGCTAACAATTTTTTTTTCTTTACGGATTAGCAAAGGTTCCAGGTTGGGGGAATCGAACCCAGGACGGTCCTCTGAATAATGGGGGCTCGCTCTACCTCTACAGCACGCAGCACCCAGCACCCCAAGTATTAGCATTCCTGTGAATGTGAATTTGGTATTTTATTTTGAAAGTCTCAAACGGAAACCACTATAGTTTTGTCGCTCAGGAAGGAACTTTACGATTTCACCAACCAGCCTCGGCAACAGAGGCTTGGTTGACTCATTTCGGCCCTTTTCTGAGTCTCTCCGTGTTGTCAGAACGAATAGTTGTGTTGAGATTCGGTTCGACAGCTGGAAGCAGGTGAGTTAAACCCTTTAAACTTGTTTAGCTTTGTTGTGACGCAGTTTGGCTTTACTCAAACCACACCGCGTGTTTCACTTAGAGCTAACTTTTTTTTTTGGTGTTTAACTGAAAGTTGCAAACATGTTAGGCTGACCTAATTAAAGTGAAAGTAACATATCGTTTCCCAGTGAAATAAAATCAGAAAATTATGGCATTTATTTATTTTATCGCCGCAGAGGGTTTTTGTATGGCTACAATTTAAATACTGCTCGTTTTAAGTAGCTTCATCCAGTTGGTGTTTTTACTGCGGCGTCATAAGGAAGTTATGCATATACACTGATTGTTTACAGTGACATAATTGGTTGAATACTCTGTTGGGACGCGTTTGCTTATTTATTGTTCATTTTTGTCAAGCCAGTTGACGATTATGCCAGCTCTTGCTTCTGTTATTGTAAGAAATGTGTCTCGATCAGCTGATTAGGTCATCTGAGCTGAGTCATTTAATCAGGGCGATGATGTTTTACATTATTCACTTACAAAACGCCATTGTAAACTTGTTAAACGCCAACATTTATAGGTAGAACAAATCTTGAAAACGTGTAAGAAAAATAACCTCGAGTGCTTAAACAGGCACATGTTTCGTGCATCATCAATAGCACCGTCATTATACCAAAAGTCTTACTTTGCACTCATGATGTGACATATTTTGTACAATTCAATTAAAAAGCAAATAAATCGGCTAGAGGAAAAAAGGTTTTGGAAAATAATAAGCTGCAGCTTGATTATGTAAGTGTTCACACGCTTAAACCGCATTCAGTCTTGTTAGGTTGCTACCTGCCTTAAATTAGAGAGAATCATATTCATCGTAGTTAAAGTTGAGCTGTTCCATCAGGATTAAAAAAAATAAAAAATAAAAAAATTGGCCATTTGCATCAAGATGCCCAAAGAAGTGACAAAGGATCAACATTCTGTCATTCTACAAAGGTATCAAGCAGGAGAAGGGTAGACGTTTTTTAAACAAAACAACCACACCTGGCTGGGATACTTCAGAACTTTGTGTAAATGTGTATGTTGCTCTGATGAAACCAAATTTAAACTTGTGCCCACAAAGAAATCATCAAAAGAAAACCATACCCATGGTGAAACATGGTGGTGGCAGCATCATGCTCTGATGGTACTTTTCTTCAAATGGAATTAACCTTTTTGTTAGCATGGATGTTATTAATAGCTCCAAATATGATGCGGGTTTTAACCCAAATGCTTCAGGTGTGTACTAAAAAGCATAGATCTTAAGGCATCCCATAATCGTTGCAAGTTCTGAAATGAGTTCAAATTTAAATCTGGCAAAAAAATATTGGGGAATATATGAAGAAAACTGTGGAAAATAATGTAGTCAAACCATTTATTTTTCTTTTTGGTTGAGGAGCCATGTGGAAAATTTACTTTTAGAATAATCTGCCCCCAAGTGGTAGTGGATGGGACTGCATTCCAGTTTGGAGATAGCACAAATTTTAAAGGACGTTTAGATTTTATTTTACCCTGATTTAGTGTTTAAAGGTTGTGTGTGTTAAAAATGATCAGCACCAGCAGCAGATGGCTCTCTTAGCATTTTCTTTAAGGCTAGCTTATCTGTGTACAGCTAACGCTATTTAGAGCAAAGCCAAAAACAAAGTGGATTTCTGCTGTATTCCAACACTTAACATCTTAAAAAAGCAAAACCAAACCAAGTTTATTTCAACTCTGTGTTTGCTTAAGCCTGTGTGAAATTCAAAATAAGAAAAAAATACGGGGAAGATAACATTAAGCTGTTTATTATATCTGAGTGTTTGGGGGAACTTTTGAGCTTTGTCTAGTAAACTGGTAGGTGTGTCTCAGGCAGAACATTTTTGGGATACGTAGGACACCGTACTGGCGTGCTGCAGATTTGTATCACTATAATCATGGGTGTTGTGACGTCTGACATTTTCATATTTACGCTGTACTTTAAATGTGGTAGATAAGAATTTTCCAGATACAATAAATGACAGCTACTTCTGGTTACTTCTGAGTACTTTTCTTTTTTTTTTTTTTTTTCTAGAAGCAATTATATTATGGGTTTTTTTTCCACATGTTTTTTTTTTCCTATTACTATTATCAAACAGGCTGCTGCTGAATTAACATTACTATCTGAACCATTCATTCAAAACTAAATATTGAAATTTATTATTATTTTTCATTGACAGTATTGAAAAGCTGTCTTTTTTTCATTATGAATAACTTCAAATGTTAGGTCTAATTTTGTCGCCTGTTACTTTAAGATGATGTAAGGTTCTTCAACATCGTAACTTTGAGCAAAAATGCCACAATGGCTTCACAATATTGAGGTATTTACAAAAACATGATTTTGTTATATAGTACAGAATAGCAGCCTTTGTTTATTATTACTGCTGATAAAATGATATAAAACTAAGATTATTACAGTTATAATAAAGTTAATGTTATTTAGTTGGACTCTGTTTTTGTCTTTGTCCACTCCCAAAAAAACACACTGGCAACTAGCTAAAGAGCAGCATCATGTGTGGGAGGCGACCAGGAAGCTGTGGTTTCTTTATTTTATATATATGTTTTTCAAACATATTAATGTTTGAAAAACATTAATATGTTTGGTTCCTTTGGTACAGAGGAACCAGTTGATTGCTGGTTCCTCTGTACCAGTAATCAACACAGTTTATTATTGGTTAAAACAAATTCCATGTTTTCTTAGAATAGCACCGCTAATGTTAGCAACATGTTGCGGTAGCTCTGTCAAGCTAGTTCTGATTTGTACTTTTTGTAGAATTTTATTAATATTTTTTTGGTTTTTATTCCTTTAATGTTTGGACAATTATTCCCTCTACTTCTAGATCCTGTTTTTTGTTTGTTTATTTGTTTGTTTGTTTGTCTTTTCACTTTTGGACAGCTATGATGAGTAACCACAGCAACAAAGTATTATTTTTACAACTGAGAGTAGCTGATTAACATCTAAAAACACCTCAAATTAATTCTGCATTTGCTGTCTGGATGTTTAGCTTTTACCAAAATAAATAAAGGTTTTTTCAACTAAGTTTAATAGATTATATATTTTTTTCCCAATTCAGAAGTCTTTATAAGAATTTCTAAGTAAAAACATCTCAGTCATTTTTTAATGCATTAAAAACCCAGAACTCGTCTCCATTGGAATAATATATGACAAGCTAACGTTTAACTTTTATTTTAATTGAAAGTATACATCATCTTTTTTAGATTTATTGAGATGTTTGGTGTTGAAGTGACGTAACGTTGCTAATCTCTGGCTCCTCCCAGTTGGCAGCATGGCGTCAGGAGGCCCCATGGTGAACGGAGACGTCCCCCGCCCTCCGGGTCAGCTGGGCACGCTGGAGGAGACGGTGCAGCAGATGAACATCCTGATCCAGGAGAACCGCGACCTGAAAGGTGAGAGATTTAAAACGGCTTCACTGAAACTGAAACACAGCCACACGATGGCTGAGATTTCGCGCTTCACATTCCGTCCACCAGAGGCGCTGCGTCAGACCAACCTGACCATGAAGGAGCGCTTCGAGGGCCTGACGGTGTGGAAGGAGAAGCAGCGGCAGGAGAAGGACTTCCTGGAGAAGCGTCTGGAGGAGGCCCGGCGCTGCATAGAGACGCTGACCGTCCAGAACCAGGAGCTCAGCAAGAGGCCGGAGGCAGGGGGCGGAGCTCAGGTCAGGACCACACCCACTTGTTTCATCCTTCTGCCGGCTGTCTCCCAGCCGAAGCCGCAGTCAGACCGTATCGGGGGTCATGTTGTTGACGTGTGTCACGGTGTGGTCCAATCAGAGCGCGGAGGTCGACGCCCTGCGCGCCCAGGTGGCCCGTCTGCAGGCGGAGAAGAACGACCTGGTGGCCCTGAACTCTGAGCTGCAGCTGAAGGCCGAGCAGGGAGCCGAGGAGGACTCCTTCATCGAGATCATCAGGGTGTCGGTGAGGAGACACACACACACACACCCCAACACACACACAGTGACATACCCAGTCACTCACACAACAGGAACTGATTTATTACTAATGATTCCTGCACAGTTTCATCCATCCAACCATAAATTTAGAAGTTTTCTACTTGGACTTTAAAAACGGACTAATAGAACTGAGGAGCCAGGAAAATTGTGTTGGGGGGAAAAAGTGCTATTACGACCTGAAGAACTGTGTGGGAAAATCCTGATGTGTCACCGTGTCCCGGCTCAGGATGCAGGTGTGGAAGACGTGAACCAAACGTGCGGTTCGGAGCGCATCAGGCGCCCCGACCTCAGCATGACCACGTCGCGGCAGGAGAACGAGGAGGCCACGGTGAGCCGGTTGCTGCAGTCGCTGAGGAACGAGACGCAGAGATGTGAGCAGCTGCAGAGCGAGCTGCAGGTCTGCACTGCCAGGTACAGAACCATGTGGACCGATAATTAGATCACGATATAACGGTACTATTTTGATGGTGATAAAGATTATGATGAGAAATATATATTATTACTTATTTTTCTGGTGATAGTTTTGCATGATTTTCTAGAACAAACTTGGAAATTTCCGAGTTTGAAAAGTCACATTTTTTCCATGTTTGAAAGTCTAAAACTTTTCAAAAGTCCAATATTTTCTAGAAAGTTTCTCAAATTAATCTCATAATTGTTTGTGTAAATTTACTCCTCTTTTTTGTGCCTACAGTGGAAATAAGCTTCTTCTTCGTACCATTTACTTAACACAAATTTGATTTATTTCACTAAGTTGAGCACAGCAATTGTATTTAATCATAATTTATAATTTGCTGATATTTGTTGATGATCGCAAATATAGCCTTTCCAGTCATACAGTCGATTTTGTTTTAGGTTTAACATCAGTAATTCAAATTAATCATGACAATGATGAATTAAAAGATTAAATTTTTTCCGATAAGTGATAATGTGATGAGAAACCTTTAAAGGACTTAACACAAAACATCGTCACGTTTCTTTTGCTACAGAATGTCTGATTTTATCCAACAGAATCCAGGATCTGGAGAAGAACTATAAAGTGGAGAAAACCATGAAGACCACCCAGACGGAGGTGAAGGAAGACCCTGCCAAGGAGGAGAAGGTATGTGTGTGTGTGTGTGTGTGTGTGTGTGTTTATTCATTTCCTCCAGCAGCAGCAGGTTGTGTTTTAACTGTCCTCTGCTTTAGGCGGCGTCTGAGGTGGAGAACCTCAAGTCTCAGGTGAGGACGCTGTTCCGGGACCTGCAGCAGGCGCAGAGCAAGCTGGACGAAGCCGAAGGCATGAAGAAGAACCTGCAGGACAGGTTAGCCTGCTATGCTAACTCTGTGTGCATCACAACTAGGAAACAGACACACAAACAACAGAAAGATGACCACTTTGTGTGTGTGTGTGTGTGTGTGTGTGTCAGGTGTCGGGAGGTGGAGCAGGACGTGGCCACGCTGAAGGCCCAGCTGCTGGAGAAGCAGGCGGTGCAGGCGGAGAACGAGCGGCTGAAGCTGCAGCTGGGCAGCCTGCAGGCGCAGGGCCAGCTGGAGCAGAAGAAGGCCGACGACGACAGGTTGGTGCAGACCAGCCGCACACAAACGGGCCGTTGCTATGGCCCGTTTGTGTGCGGGCATGCTGTGGGGATGCTTTCAGTCCAGCTGGAGAGAGTCGATGGAGGTCCAGACTGACTTGCAAGACTGACGATAAATACACAACTAAGAGTGGCAGTGGTTAGATTGGCCTAGTTAATGTTCAAATCTAAGTCCTAATGAAAATCTGCAGCAAAACTTGAAAATGGATGTTCACGAGTTAAACAGCCAATCTGATCGAGCCTGAGCTGATTTACAGAGAAGTATTTCTAAAAAACATATAACTTCTAAAAGCAGGTAGCAGAAATAGAGGGAGCTGAATTGAGTATTTCAGATATTTAAAACAAAAAAGTAATCATTAATTATCAATAATTATCAATATGGACTGATATAAAATGCTTATATTGTGAGACGTTTTTCAACCCCAACATGAAGTTGTTTGTAAAACGTTCTGGACTCATCCAGATGGTCCTGCTCCTTCCTCTTCCTCACAGGAACAACCTGGCTCAGCTGAAGGACGCGTACACCAAGCTGTTTGAGGACTACAACGAGCTCAAAGAGGAGAAGAAGAGAAAGGAGGTGTGTTTTCAGAGGGTCACTCTGGTGTTTTCTGGTTTTCCTCTGACTAAATGCCAACATGCTGCGCTGCCCTGCAGTCCCACATGGTGGAGAGGAACCTGGTGGAGGACCTGCAGCAGCGGCTCACCGCTGCAGAGGAGGCGCTGGCCGTCAAGCAGAACAAGATCGACGACATGAAGCAGGAGATGTTCCAGAAGGAGAAGGAGCTGGAGACCATCTCTGTGTTCCAGGCTCAGGTTGGTGCATGTGGTTAGAAAACAAAATGAACCCAGGAAAACAGCGATGTGAACGTACCAGCTACCATGCTGATTGGACGAATCCATAGACCAAAGACGATAGGCCACGCCCTTCACCAGCTGTTTATTGTCATTTGTTTTGGCCTGTGAGTTAATCTCTTCTTTGCAGTAATAAAAAGAAAATAATAATTAAAAACGCTGTTTTTAATGGCGCAAGCAAACTTTTACATTTCCAAGTGTAGCAGCAATTTTTTTTTACTCCAACCTGGAACAGAAAACCAGTAGGTCCAAAAAATAGATTTATTTAAATAATAACCGCCATGGTGGAGAGTGACAAACAGAGGCTGGTTTTTCCCAGTTTAATCCACTGCCTGCTTTGCAGACTAGAGGATGACACACCAAATACAAAACGAAACAGAAACTAAAATGAAGAGGGGGATGATTAGTAACTATCGAGCAAATTATTCCCCAGTCCCAGACTGTCTTCCTTCTAGTTGGAAAGCCTGTTGAGAATAAAGTGACTGGATGACCTGAGTTTGTAGTTTTTTTCTAAAGCCTGTTTGACGGTTTCGGTTCTGTCCCGGCCCACAGGCCGAGGTGTACTCCTCGGACTTCTACGCGGAGCGAGCGGCCAGGGAGAAGCTGCACGAGGAGAAGGAGCGCCTGGCTGCGCAGCTGGAGTTCATTAAGAAGCAGAACACGCAGCTGCAGCAGGACATGGACTCACTGGGCCGGTACGCAACGCTCACACAGGAGACGCCCTGCTTTCAACTCACCCAGCAAAAACAATGGACTTTGTCTCCCTCTTGTGGTCACTTTAATCCCAACGACCTCCAGCGGATGTATCTGATCCTCTCTTACTGTCCTCCAGGCGTTCTCTGAATGAAATGCAGCGCAGACACGGATCCAGTGTATCCGGCTCGCATGGGCCTGATGCAAGTCTTGTAGGAAGAGGTAAGCTGAGTTTAGTTCTGCTGATAAAGCCACACATTTTCCTTTGACATAGCTAACAGAGTAAAATCCCTGAGAGCGTTTTTAACGTGTGAGTGTGATTCAGGTACTGACTGGAACCAGGGCAACATTCCTGAACACGCCTGCCCCAAATGCAACGAGATCCTTCCAGACCTGGACTCCCTGCAGATCCACATCATGGACTGCATCAACTAGACCTTCCTCACCTAACCAGGAGCACCTTTACCCAAGTCTTCCTCTGCTCTCGCCCATACTGTACCTCCCTGTGTCCTGTAGGATCCAAAGATCTCATAGTTTCTGGATGGAAGTCTAAAGAGGCTTCATCAATCCAGGCCCGCTGTAGTTTGGGGGTTGAAAAAGTGCGTACCAGCCAATCCCAACAGTTGGCTTTTGATAAATCCAGCTGGAAATAAACCCTCTTTTTTATATTATTATTGTTATTTTTTGTTTTAGTTTGTTCACTTTGTAAAAAAAAAAGTAATCTTTCTCAGAATGTATAGATTTTAGGGCAACATTATCACAACTTGGCGCCATTGAAAAAGGCAGGTGAAAAAACCATCAATTTGCCACGTAAATAAAATCACCATAAATGTTGTAAAATGTCTCATCATAGCAGGACACGAGTAGGAAGCATATATGTCACATTTAGGAAATGTAAAGTGAGCTCCTGTTCGTTCTACAGCCAACTGAAACCTGAGAGAGCAGCAGAAGAGTCTCCACAGTGCAGAACAGCATGAGCCAAAAACACTAGCGTGGATTTTTTTTTTCTTGTATGTTTGTAGTAAACCAAGCAAACCGAAGGTTTACATCGCCACACATGCCAGTTTCCATCTTATGGCACAATATTTAATATTGACGATAGCCGTCAGAAATCCCCTTTTAAAAGTCAAACGTTTGGTTTTCACGTTGCTCCACATCCTGTCTCAAAATTACCCTGTAGAAATCTTTCATGCTATTTTGTTATTGTTTGGTTTTTTTTTTTGACACGTTTTGTCTTGGCATTTCAGGCATTCCATATATTGAAGCTGGTTATGCTAGGACAGTCTTTTAAATCTAAAAAAAAAAATATTAATCTACTAATTTAATATAGATGTCACCTTAAATCTTTTCCCATCTTTTGGTCCCTTTTTTTTTTTTTTTTTTACCATAGTTGTGGTTTGTAAATACTGGCCTGGGTTGGTACAGGAGCCTGGCTTTGCATGAAAACATTCTACCACTCCTAGTTGTGCAATTAAATAAGGTTCAGTTAAAGAATATAAGAAAATGTTTTGGGGTTTGTGATCTCTGCGCGATCTGAGCTGAAAAGTGAGAAAAAATGTAAATCTGCATGGCGGACATGTCCTACCATGGTACCAAGTGTGCATCTTCTAAATGCTTTGAGATTTTATGGAGTCTCTGATCATCATTTAAGCTCCTGATTGGATTTTCTGTCAGTCTGGAGAGGATGGGTAATATGAAGGCACATATTTTCTTTCTATTAAGCAGAAGAAATTCTGTAATTAGAACATAATATATTTGATCGGTTTATGAATATCCAGGAAACTCTGTCAGTTCTGTATACCTTGTAAGTTTTAAAGGTTTGGAATTCTATGGGAAAAAAAATCTAATAAAATGAGAGAATTTCTGTCTGAGTTTTACCTTTTCATGATTTACAGTTAACAATTAGCTTTTCTTTAGATATAGATTTTTTTTATTGTTTAGTTTTTCTTTTATTTTGAAGCCAAAGGTTTAGATAGGTAGTCATGGAGATAGCTTTATAATAAATGGGGTTTTGCCATATATCAAAAATATATTGTAATAATGGGAGTCAGTAGGAGAAAAGTTTTGGGCAAAGATTACATGTGAAGATACAATAGAGGGGACAGATACATTTTTAAATTAAAAAATAATACAATGGAAATAAACATCTTGAGAATAAAATAAGAGGTTTGTAAAATGTACATATTTAGACAAAAATTATTAGGCTTTAAAATGAAATGAGAATACACATTGGTGAATGCGCAAATTAAATCAGATCCCTGTAGTACTTCATAAGCTGTTATGGCCACTCTTGCATCACAAAAGGTCCAGAAAACAAAAATGCCAGAGTAATTTATTAGCAATTATTTTTAGCACAAAAATGTTTCACATCCACCCTTTAAAAATTAACTTAAATATTGTCCCATTTAAAATGTACTTTTTGTTAAGCTAAAATCGAATAAAGATTATATAATATTAATATATGACGCTCAAATACTTCTCCAGATGACAAAATGGTCTAAATCCAATTTTCTTTTTCTACTCATTTTTTTTAATGAGGCATATCACTGGACACCCTTCTCCTCTTTGACAATACATTGGGTCCTTCGTTTAGCGCCAGTTTAGATTTTCCTGTGTGAGGAAGCAGTTAGTCGATTCTGTGAATGAAATTAATTACCGCCTGGTTTGGTCGGGAAGACGGTCCTAAAGAAAACAAAGTAATATTTTATGAGGTTCTAATATTTGGTTTGGTGTCACCGGCAGCAGAAGACAGGAACCCGAGCAGCGACGAACGTAGGTAAGCGTCGACTTTCATTTGGAGTCAGACATGGAGAGAAAGTACTTTATTTTTAATATTTAAAAAAAAAAAACAATTGTCAGGGTGTTCGCGAAAGTAGAATGTATTTCCGTAAATAAACAGTGTTATTGTTCATATTAATTTTAGACGTGCATCATGTGTTAGCTGTTTGGATTAGCATTTTACTACTGTGACGTCGGTGAAGAATGTAATGCATACTTGTTGAAAACATTCCGTTTCTCACACCTTTAACCTTTAAATACATGGCGGTTCTGCACCAGTCGGGTTCAGACATCCTCTGACAGGTCAGCTTTACAGGATGGGCCTTTATTCATATTTTTACATTCAATATTAACACAAATTGTCACACAACTGATTGTCAGAGACACAGAGCCTGCTGGATGAATCTGAAACAGCCAGGCATTTCACAGTGATGTAATATGAATAGTTATGTTTGTCTGTATAAATGAATTGATTTTAGGATCTGCTAAAATTCAAAACTTTTTTTTTCTTTTTCACAGTTTATAACGTAACAACCACAATTTTTAAGTTTCTCCTAGATTTTGTTTTCATTTTATGAATTCAAAAGCTGAAATATTTCTGTCATCTCAGATTCACAGATAATTAAACTTTTTTTCATGTCAGAATTGCCATCTGAGATCAGCCGCAGTCAGCACCTCTAAAATGGACAGTAAGTATTATAAAGTTTAACACACATTAAAGTAAAGACTTTTGGAGTTTAATACTTAGTGGCTTTTTTCCCCCTCAGGTGAGGACGACCTGGACATTCTGACCGCGCTCCTGGACGAGAGCGAGGAAACCGGCGAACCGCAGGCAGACGATTTGGACGGGCCGTTCGATGAGGACAACGGAGACGATGCAGAGTACAAAGAGGACGGCGAGGGGACGGACGCCGTGTCGGAACTCTTTGGGGACGTTGAGGACATTGAAAACGAGGAGAAGGACGTGAAGGGAGAAGGAAGTGAGAGAGAATCCTGCCCCGACTTGGACAGGTCCAAAGAGGATTTGCAAGGTTTGTCTCACATCACTTCACTCCAGATTTGATTTCTGTTCCATTGAGGATTTATTTATTTATTTATTTGTTTGTTTGTTTGTTTTGCTTTATTAAATGTGTCCCTGTGTTTTCTGCAGAGGAGCTGAGGAGGATGCAGGAACAGATGCAGAAGCTGCAGCAGCAGCTGCAGGCGACTCAGAACAGTTCAGCTTCTCCCAAAGCAGGGAGATCAAAGCCAACACCGAGCCAGAACCCAGCGTCCAAACCGAGCCGGGCCAAAGCTGAACTACAAGCAGGTAAACGTGTTGCTTAGCAACTCTACTGAGCTCTACTGCACCGCTGCTGGAGGGCCAGGAAAACACTCATTGATTGGCTTTTAGGGATGAATTCAAACCTTGTTGGTTGTGATGTGGAATGATTAAGCAACAATAAACTTCTTTTTATATAGCTTATGTATTTGTTGTTATCATTATTTTTATATAATTAAACATCAAAGTTCGTTTCTATAATTTCTGTTTTCTTTTTGTTACATTCGTAATTATGCAACAATAAATGCCTGATTTAAGATTATTTATTAATCAACAAATTTCTTTTATTATTTTGGTTTCATTTTAGTATTTTTATAATTAACAGTAAATGTATGTTTTGAGGAAAAAAGATTCCTTTTTTAACTATTTTATCATTAAAAACTTTTATTTAATTATTTCTTATTTATTAAGCCAAAATTAACTGTTTGAATTTATCATAATTTATTTAAATGTTTGTATTTAAGCAAAAAAAAAGGTTATTTACAGCAACACATTTTTACTATTTTTTGTATTACTTGTTTAAGCCCCATTATAATTAAGCAATAATAAACTTTTAAAATGATTTTTATTTGTTTTGTTACATTGTTTTACAATTTATAATTTGCTTTATTTAGTTATTATGATTTTTTTATATTTATGTATACAAAAATGCAACAATAAACTCCAATCGTTTTTAAAATCAATAAATCGGAGCAGAACTTTGAAACCTAAAGACCCAGAGTAAATACCATCGGTGCTGTAAACTCGTCACCAGTTCTGTATTTCCAGTGGATGTTCTTGTGACTTTTTCTTCCAGTTTCAGCGTCTTTATCCGCTCCGGCCACAGGGGGGAGCTCCAAGCTGCAGGAATCCTCAGACTTCCTCTCTCAGCTCAGCAACGCAGACTCATTCAAACGTAAACTAAGAGTGGCTCACCAAGCCAGAGCTTCACCTCCAGGTCACACCTTCACTCTTTGACTCACCCTGGTCTGCTCAGCTCTGAATGAAAGCTGTCCTTGGATTTCATGTTGCGCATATGTGCTGTTTTCAGAGTATAGGAAACCACTGGTGGAGGTGAAGATCGGCAGCTCCTTCCAACCACTAGAGAGCGCCAGCGAGCCGTGCGATCGCCTGCTCTCACCCCCTCCCTCCCACACTCGAACCACAGCGGGTGGAGAACCTAAACCATCTAAGCCAGCGGCTCTGCCTCCTGTTCCTAAAGACGTAGGGGTGGAGAAGTACTCAGGACTGCGGCTCAGGTCAGAGCCGCTAGCCTGTGTAATGCTATTTAAAAACATAGAATTAGATGGTCATTGGTTCACTGAGTTGTGGAGCACTGAAGTCTGAACCGATGCTTTTGGTCGATGCTTCATCAGGAAGCCGCGGGTTTCCTCAAGCGAGATGGAGCGAAAGATGGCCGACCGGCGGCTGATCCGGCTGTCCCAGGTGCCGGAGCGGCTGAAGCGGGAGAAGCTGGAGGACAGCGACTGGGTGACGTTCGCCGTGCTGGTCAGCAAAGCTACGCCCCAAAGCAGCAGCAGTGTATGTTGTGATGCTTTATGTTATTACCATGACCGCCCGACCCTTGACCTCCCATTGGTTTCATGACTCAACCTTCTCTCTGCAGGGCAAAACCTTCAGCGTCTGGAAGCTGAACGACCTCCACAACCTGGACGTGTTTGTGTCCCTGCTGCTGTTCGGTGACGTCCACAAGGAGCACTGGAAGATGGACCCTGGCACGGTCATAGGAATCCTGAACCCCAACCCCATGAAGCAGAGAGACGGCTACGACGGGGTGAGGTACACACTCTCAGAGTGTTTTCACACCTGATAGTCCAGTAGACTCGGTTTGATTGGGGGCCAAACTTGCAACATTTGGTCTATTTCCAGCTGGTGTGGTTCATTTTCATACTGAGTCAAACCATCCAAACTAATTTTTTCCTTACCTGTTCCCCTCCTCACCTGTGGTGGTGCTGCACCAAGAACCACTGAAGGAAAAGACAGGAAAACCTCATAGCAAGACACTGAGCACAACTATCTTCATCCCAAAATGTAAACAAAAATGTAGTGGCCTTATATTTTAGCAGATGTACAAGCTTTTTCTCCCGCGAGTCCTATGTTTACATGTTTGTTATGGCTGTATTTACCCAGAATTCTTTGTGTTAGCATCTGCTTTCTGCTTTTGGAGCAGTTGTTGGTCTGCTTGATGTTCACATATGCATTCAAACTGAGCCAGACTTCATTTCAGTTCAACCCAGACAAATTTTTTTTAGGATGATCAGAGTTCTATTGTGTGTTCCAACCTCCCCAAACAGACAGGACCTTCTGGGCAAACCAACTAGAGTTCAGTTAAAGCGGACTAAACAGGGCTGGTGTGAATGCACCCTTAGAGACTCTGAAACACAGCTTCATTCCCAATCATTCCTCGCTGCTAACACCCTGGTTGCCCTGCAGGTCAGTCTGACGGTAGATCATCCTCAGAAGGTTCTGGTGATGGGGGAAGCTCTGGACTTTGGGACCTGCAAGGCAGTGAAGAAGACCGGGGAGCCGTGCTCTCAGATCGTTAACATGGTAGCCCTCCGTTTGCCACAACATTATTGTTCCAATCCGGCTGTCTCGTCCGATGCTAACCACCTGACCCTCTCTGCAGTACGAGTGCCAGTACTGCCAGTACCACGTCAAGGCCCAGTACCAGAAGATGAGCTCCAAGAGGGCCGAGTTGCAGTCGTCGTTCTCCGGGAAAGCCCCCAACCGGGTGAAGGGGAGCGGGAAGGGGGGCAGCCTGAGAGAGCGTCTGTGTCAGGACGGCTTTTACTACGGGGGGGTCTCCTCTGCTGCCTGCGCCGCCTCCCTGTGAGTCCTGGTGAAACTACAATCCAAGTTAATGTTCTTTATTGTAAAGGTTCTACTCAGCTCAGGCTTAGTTTCACAAAAAAGTCTGGAATCCATGTAGCTGAAATTACATTTTAAGGCCTTAAAGTGTCTTTAAATACATTAAATAAAAGTTAGTAGTGGCAGGACTATTTAATCTCATATTTAATTTATTTATTCTTTTCCTCATGGGACTGTCAAACTCTGTCAGGCAAGAGTTTGAGTTGCCCGCGTACTGAGTTGAGGCAGTTGAGAATACCACTACCTAGCTGCTAATATACCCTTGCTACCTAGCTAGCTACTTTTACATCAATGATGGGAAAGTGAAAATTCATCTCCAGTTAGCTGGACAACGTTCGTACATTTCTGTGAAGATGCAAGTCTTCAATTCCATTCATAATGGTCTTAAAAAGCATTTTAAATTTGAGTTGGTGAAACATTAATCAACCATGAATATTGTATATGTATTTTATATGACAGATCAACATGGAGTTGTGCATAATTGTGAAGTAGGAAGAAAATTCTGCATGGTTTTCATATTTTCTTTTTACAAATAATAATCCAAAGCATAAGCCATGCACTTCATGTAGGATATTGAGCTGTTAGCATGTCATGGCAGTTATGAGTCTGTCAAACAGCAACAGTCTTGAGTCAGAGGTTTCTTCAGAATTGTTGCAACACTGACTGCTACTGGACAGTCTGCCTGCCAACATCTTGAGTGTTGATGTTTCCAGACTCTGGCTGAGCTCTAAATGTACAAAGCTCCAACAGACACATTCACACACCATGTTTCAGATGTTTGTTTTGTAAATAATGTTGAAATTAATTCAGATTTTTTTTTAGTTTTTCAGTAAAACACATCTGCAGTTTCAGTAACTAGTGAAGTGTGTTGCAGGACTGCATCTAAACCGACCAAACCGGTCCAGAAAACCCTGGATAAGCTGTTTGTGAGAGGATCGGCTCAGCTCATCAGTCAGGCCAAGAAGATCGGTACGCTGCCTGTATGCTTCACCTCAGCACTCAGCGTTTTCGCTTTATGTCTTTAATAAATACAGAGAAAAGTTGAGCTGTTTATTAAAAACATCTGATGTGAGACCTCAGTTTTCTGGTGATTACCAGGTATGCAGTCCGGGGAAGTTTCTGGATGCTCCAACGAGTTTAAGAGCCTGATGACGATACCAACCCCAGGAGCTCTGCAGCTGAAGAAACACCTGGAGCAGGACAACCAGCTGGGTTGGAATAATAATAATAATAAGTATTAGAATAAAAATAACAATACTCCTCCTGAACTTGATGTTTGTCCTCAGCCTCCAGAAATACATCCGGAGCTGCGCTTCAGTCCATTTCTGCGTCCGACCTCTTAAAGCAGCAGAAACAGAAGCAGCGGGAGCTCCTGGAGAGCCGCCGGCACAGAGTCCAGCAGAGGGCGCCGCAGAACCCAGGAAGCACCGCTACAACGCCGGGCCGAGCCGGTCTGACGTCCCCAAAGGCTGCCTCGGAGGTTCCCACGGCGACGTCGGACGCCCCGACGTTGGGCTGCGGCTTCTCCAAAGGGGACGACATTCTCTTCTTTGACAACAGCCCGCCTCAGGCTCCGCCCCCTAGCGCTCTCAGCCTATCAGCCGCCAAGCTGGCCGCTCTGAAGAAGCTGAGGGGGAAAGGGGCGGTGCTGGAGAGGGAAGACCCCAACGCCGTGAAGAGGAAGAGGAGCGACAGCAGCGACATCAACGCCCGAGTAGAGAAGAATCAGACGTCCCCAAATGGTGCGTACAGAAGTGTTCACACTTTAAGTTATGATAAATTGAGTTCATCTAAAGTTAACTGATCTTATCGACCGGCTAACAATTAATTGATAAGCAGCAATTTTATTAAAAACCTGCATTTTCCCTTGTATCAAGATGGCCTGAAGTGTTTCTAAAACATAAAGGGCACATTTTTCATAATATATAGAATTTTTATAAAATTAATACAATTTAAAATTTTGTGTTAAGCTTTATTAAATACTGACTGAATAAACAGAAAATTGTGGTTTTCTCAGAAACTAGGATATATTGGCAAAACATAAAACATGACTTTCAATATATGTTTTCTGATATACTATTTTATTAGCTCACCTGCTCTGGGATCACAGATGGAAACCTGTTTGAGCTAAATCTGGTGTTGGGCATCTTTTATTAATATTTTTTGCACATTGTTCCTGTTTTAAATAAACTTATTAGCTGGAAAAAAAACATGGAAAAAAAACACCTAAATGTCATAATTTGATTATATATCAAACTTAAATAAAAGGTAACAATGTCAGTGACACAAGCCTTGCATTTACTTTGTAATCTTTTGGCAAAAAAGGAGGTGGTGATTATTATAATGATTTTTATTTGCAACAATTACTTTTGGCAAAAATGACAGGCCATTATTTTTGGAAGGTGACTATAAGTAGTTTAGTCACCTCCTCAACTTAACGTTTGTCCTCAGCTTCAGAGATGCTGAGGACAAACAATTGGTTCTGCTTTTGCATGACCAGTGGCGCCCTCTGCTGGACGGCTGCCAAACTACAACACTGAAAGAAGCAGATATTTTTTAATCAATTTGAGACTTTTTTAATCTAATAAACCATTAATCATAAGTTGATTAATATTTTGTATCCTTGGTTGAAATGATTTCTGAGTACCTAAAGAACTCCTCCTTTGTCTCACCTGCTCAGGCGGGTCGTCCGGTAACGAGGAGGAGGAGCCCGCCCTGAAAAAGAAACGTGAGCAGCAGCGCTACGTCGAGTCCGAGGAGTTCCAGAAGATCCTCAGCGCCAAATCTCGTCACAGCGTCGCGCTCCAAGCGGTACAAACAGAGATTTTATTACTTTTTTTTATGTTTAGCTTTAAGGAGAGATCCAGATAACTGAGGCTGCTTCCTGCTTCCTGCAGTCAGAGTACCAGCTGCAGGAGCGCTACTTCAATGTTCTGGTGAAGAAGGAGCAGATGGAGGAGAAGATGAAGGCAATCAGAGAGATGAAGTGTCGGGCTGTCACCTGCAGAAAGGTACACCGTGGCGTTGCCGTTAGGAACGCCTCCATCTGTCGTTACGGAGTCTGATTCTTTCTCCACCTTCTCACTCCTACACCTCCAGTGCAGCTACACCTACTTCAAGCCGGCGGATCGCTGCGTGACTGAGAACCACGAGCTGCGGTGGCACGACGCCGTCAAGCGCTTCTTCAGATGTCCCTGTGGACAGAGGGCCATCGCTCTGGACAGACTGCCACACAAACACTGCAGGTAACCCCGGAGACCCCTCCTCTTCTTCCTCTTCCTCCTCTTCACGCTCACCCAGAACCGCAGACTAAACTGAGCTGATGTCATTTCCAGCAACTGTGGGCTGTTTAAATGGGAGCGAGACGGGATGCTGAAGGTAAGACGGAACCACAGGAGAGGAGAAGCACAATGCATGCTGGGAGATCTGAGCTGAGGTTCTGGATGTTCTCTTTCAGGAGAAAACTGGACCCAAGATTGGAGGAGAGCTTCTCCAGCCTCGAGGAGAGGAGCACGCCAAGTTCCTCAACAGCTTGAAATGAACTCTCACCACCGAGAGGAACGAGTGTTAAGTTTTTAGAATTATGTAGCAACATTTTTTTAAATCAAATTTTAAATTTAAATGTTTTTTTAAAGAATATTCAGACGTTTCAGGTATTGAATTTGTAAACAGGCTGAATAAAGCAAGACTTTACAAAGTGTCATGTAAAAGTCTGTTTTTATCCTTTCTAATGGAAAAGTTAACCTGAAAACTTTGGGTGTTAAAATGAGAGAAAAATTATTGATATAGTTTTTTATTTTCCTCTACACTGTCTTTTAAGAAAAACAAAAGAGAATTTTTTCATCCACTTTTTCAATTTCTCCAAAGTTATAGAATTATAGGATTATTATTTAGTAACTTATTTTTCCAAAAGTTGACAAACTCAAAATATAATGGCCCTGATTAAAAAAAGAGGTCAACTAAGTGTAACCCTACTCAAAAAATAACTTCTGATTTAGGAAAAACACAGAAGTATAACTTATGTCATCACAAGCATGATAGACAGCGCTAAGACCCACCTCCTGCCTCTGATTGGTTGTGATTAATGGCAGAAGGCGGGGGATCTCTTTTTTCTTTTTTTGTAAACATGTCTCATGCCACAATGTCACGTCATAGAGACAGTTTCAATAAATATGTAAAAACATTTCTTATAAGTTTCGTACTTCAGCTTTAATACTGTGGAACAGCTCACAGTGTGTTTAGTATTTTTACATATAAAATGATTTGTTGCAGTGTGGCAGCAGCACCATAACTATTAAAGTTCAAAAACTTGAACACAGGAGGTTCTGTGAAGTCTTTCAATCAGAGTAAGAGATGACATCGCTCTATAAAAATACAACCTTCTGGCTCTGTAGGATTCTTGGAACAGTGAATTGATGCATGGAATCAATCAGCAAACGCTCTCTACCACTTTGTGTGTGTGTGTGTGTGAACTAGGTTTTTATATCCTTGTGGGAACCTATTTCTGTCTACAGTGTGGGGATGTGGGGACCATTGCTCCTTGTGGGGACATTTTCTTGGACCCCATAGGAGGAAATGCTGTTTTTGGGTTGGGGGTTAGGTATGTGACCTAACCCCAATCATAACCCCTAACCCAAATCATTTTCTACAACTTAGGTTGTAGAAAATGATTGGAAATCAATGTAAAGTTCCCACAAGTCACAAAAACACAACTGTGTGTGTGNTGTGTGTGTGTGTGTGTGTGTGAACTAGGTTTTTATATCCTTTTGGGAACCTATTTCTGTCTACAATGTGGGTATGTGGGGACCATTGGTCCTTGTGGGGACATTTTCTTGGACCCCATAGGAGGAAATGCTGTTTTTGGGTTGGGGGTTAGGTATGTGATGGTTAGGGGTAGGGCAAGGGTTAGGTTGTAGAAAATGATTGGAAATCAATGTAAAGTTCCCACAAGTCACAAAAACACAACTGTGTGTGTGTGTTGGCAGCTGTACTGCCAAATCCATTTGGCTCTCCTGCAACTCTTCACTTCAAGACCTACAGTACCCAGTGCAGATATAAAATAACTGTTGCTCTATGGTTTTCTTTGGGATTATCATTTCTCAGCACTAATACTTTGTCTTCTTTATATGATTTTCTCACTCCTCTGTTGGTCTTCCATCCAGTGTGTGTCAGATATTTCCTCTCTGGAATGTGAGATTCATTGCAGCCTGATGGCTTCAGCAGCTTGCTTCATTTTTATTTTTCCACCCCGCTTCCCTCCTTTCAAATACTCCAAATACCAGACATTGTGGAGGCAAGGTAGCCTCATGGAACCTGGTTTTTATTCCTTTGCAACTTAAATACATGAAAGTCAGCACAAACCACACAGTGCCATCAGCTGCACTGTGTAGTTCCTACAGTATGCACATGTAAGAACCATTTTAAAAAGCATGCAATACTCATAGCTTCCCATAGAAAAACTGCACAATTAAAACACTTTACACATATGGCACAATTTCTAAATTATGAAAATAGGATAAGGTTTGTGGAAAACTTAACGTAGCTTAATGTCTTACACATGTGAATAACTTTAGCGCTTGCTCTCATATATCAGCCATTTGCCGTTGTTACAGGCGCCTTGTTGCTATAAAGAAGAGGTGGAAATCTTTACACGAAGTCACGTGTTCAGTGAAACCAGTAGAATCGAGGATAGAGGCCGTCGTAGTGATACTCTCGCAGCTGCTCATTCGTCTCTCTTGACCTCTCATTTACTTCTGTTAAAAAAAAGACATGTTATTGCAGCTTGTAGCGTTTTAGCTAATGCTACTTTTGTAAGCTAGCACATTTCCTGATTCTAAGGGTGAAAAAATACCTATGAAGAACATTAACTATGAATTTACCAAAGTTGTGATTCACACATATTTAATCATTGCTAATATTTTTCCAGCTGCTGGATTCCTGAACTGTTTTGATACCAAAATGGTGGGAAAGCTGCCAACTAAGTGGAAGCAACTCCAATTGGGTCCTTATTTAGTTTGATTTACCGGCTATAAATTATATGTATTATATTCAACGTTGTTTTTATATAAAATACATTTTTTGAGAAACATTGGCTTACATTTTCTTTGAAATCTTAAACTCAGTTCGCCAGAAAAAGCTAACTGCTAAACCAGTTCTCTGAAATGTTGGACCTCCTCAGAGACTCGATCTCAAAGTAGAACCCAAGTAGAAACGTAGAACCATTACTTGTAGAATGAAAGCTACTCTAACACAGCTTGGAAAAATTATTTGACATAGAGCCTTAAAGAATTAGTTCTGTCACCACTCATGATTTCAAAGTTAGTTGTCACATAATGTCATGTTGGTCACTTTGCCAAACATAATCAATATCCTTCCTTCCTTGTCCAATTTTGCCTCTACTAACCATTAAATACATGAGCAATTTAGTTGCACCTCTGATTTTGAGAAGCCTGATAAGCCTTTCTTGGTATCCAGAAACCATCATTGTGCTCTGTTCACATGTCTTCTTTAAGATGCTGGTCTGCCAAAAGTACCAGTGATGGTTGGCTTCCACTTTGCCTCTCACACTACTATTCTTGCATGTATAGGGGGCAATTTTGGTTTTCTACCACAACCTTCTTTTAAAGTTCTTGCATTTTTAATCATACGTTGTTGGTACTGCAATCAGGGATGCCAGCCGGGAGATCTTGGGTATTGCTTTCTTGTCTGCAGGTTTTTCAATTTAATTTCAAATCAATTTAAAGTACAGCTGTAAAACCTTTTACACCAGAAGTGCCACTACGGGTGTGAAGCAATTTTCTGTGGACACTTCTTTAAAGATGCAAGGATTTTGCATACCTATCTTTTCATTCTTTTTTTTTATGGTATTTCCCGTCAGAAGACAACCAAAGATAATCCCTAATGGTTACACATAAATGAAACTGGCAGCTATCTTTTTGTTTTCTCCACGAGCCTCCCTGAACATCCTTCATATGAAGCCAAATCACATTTTTATGGTAAATAGTTCTCAGTTTAGAAACTGTGACTGCAACCATATCACAGCTTTCTGACCACTCCGGAGATGATTGTCAGCTTTCGGTGGACCGCAAATAGATGCTTTGAATGCGCGCGTCGTCCTGCGGTCCAGAGGAATCATCCTCTCCAAGTCCGAACTGAAGCTGTTCAGCTGCTTCTTAATGCATTGTTTGTTCAGCCATGTCGTTAGAGTGTTGGGTTTTCTGAAAGCATGTGCTGGGGTCTAACTTATTGTCTTACCATCACGGTCTTCCTCAAGGTAGTTCTCGTATTCGTCTCTCTGTTCCTCGTTATACTCCCTCCTTCTCTCGCTGGCAGCTCGCTTCATTCTCTGCTCGGCTGTGGTGGAGAAAAAATAAACACATTTAAGTCTTTCTTTTTAGTTCAGGTTAAAACGGGAAACTCACATGTTTTATCAATGGCGGCGGAGGAAGTGAACGAATCCGTTCAGCCAGCGTTGGCCACGCTGCCAAATACTGAATTAACATGAACAGCTGCCTCGTTTGGTTTGGCACTTCTCCCTTTGCATTAGAGGACGGTTGTTTACAGAGCAGACAATTTCCAGTAAGCTTATTTTTTCCCGGTAAGCTTCATAGCCTAGAACATTTAAAACCTCAACTCTGTTAGCAATCCTTTCTCCAGACCCCGATCCTGCTGCACGAAGCAAAGTGTAGAAGAAAGAGGCATGGTTTTTATCGGGCTATACTTATACTTGTTCTTTGTCATCTCAGCTTTCAAAATTCATTGTCATCCATGAATACTGTATGTGGATTGAGGCTGATCTCATAACAGCTGAAAGGTGGATAAAACCTTTGGCAGATCAGCAGTAAATTTAAAGTCTCGCTTCATTTGTCGCAGGGTGGGGAGGCCTATCCACCTAAAAACATCTAACCTGACAGAACTCAGGAGAACAAGAAAGCATCTGAACTAACTTAGACAGTTTTGACCAAAGGTATTTAATTCAAGAGTCTCATCAGATTTATGTGGTATTTACTCAGTTAATACAGGAAACCAAATATACTCAAATGAGTATAAACACCTAAATAATTAAGTGAGCTGGGTTTGGCTTTATGTAATCTCTCTTTACTTCTCTTTGTATCAAATCAGCAGTTCTTTTCCATGCAGGCAGAGCATGGCTGATACACGCATTAAACTTTATTACACTTTTAGGTGTACCGCTAATTTAACACAAGTGGCAACAAGATATGGATTACATCATAGTAAACACACAGGTCTGCTTTCAGTCTGCCATGATACTGTTCCCCCAAAGCAGCCAATGATAAGTTAGCTTGGCTGCTGGAAAACGTCACAATTAGGCTCAAACTAAGCTAGCATTATAAACTGCTCCCCAGATGCTTTTGACCATATGTAGCTTTTTGTTTATTGTATTTTCCACAATGAGCGCTACTGTTAAATTATTGGCATTTATCAAATAAATAAAAAGACACAAAAATTAAAAATCCAAGATGTTTGATTAGCACTGTTGGATGTTAGTGCTATGACATTAAGTTAGTTTGTATAGCCTAATGGTGTTTTTACAATCCATATTATTAGCTTGGGGGAAGGCTAATGATCTGTTTTAAAGTTTGAAACATTGTGCTGATATCCTGTGCTCTATTGGCTTTGGAATGACATCACCAAATTTAACTGTGTTGCGATTTTAAGTCTGAAAACAAATGGGATTTGCTTACTCAGTGAGCTGGCTAACTACTGTTACCATTACAAGTCGGTAAGAATATTTTTCTCAGTGTGTTATGTAATGAAATGGTAAAGGAACACATTAACATGTTGTACAGAACGATGTGTGCAACTGGTTTAATTGGTTATAAATTGCCAGAGCTTCAAATAAACAGGCCATTATTGCAGCTCTATATATTTTTTCTCCCCCCTCCTTCTAAGCTGCCAACACCCACAACACGCACAAAGTGTTCCTGAGAACCTCCACTCCTAACCCCTTAGTTTGTCTTTTCACAAACAGACTAAAGCTGGTCGGCAGGGCAAGAGCTGTTTGCAGCCCAATTTCAGAATGGTACAGATGACCTGCCAGCACAGACGGCTGTTGCAGATAGACTCTTAAATAACTTTTATTGCTAAGATTTTCACAGACTAATTAAAATCCTCTTCAAATGGAGACTGTTAACACAAAGTGTTTGGTCTTTAACAGCCATGTCTTTTGCTTTCAATTTATTTTCACAGTAAATCGGACCGCAAAGATCTGGTGATTTTACTCAAATTCAGAGATGGCCACACCCAAATTGACTAAATACTGCAAGTGTTTTTAAAGAAGAAGTGACTCAATCGCTGCACCCTGAAGTTGTTGGTTTTTCCAAGACCAATAACATAATTTAAAAAAATAACAATTATCCCCTAAAAATTAGTAAGTTATGCTTTCCTGCTAACAAGGCAAACATGCAAGACACTTTTTTCTGTTTTGCATTTGCAATGATTTACAAATCCCTTGTCTACAAATGTCTGGTAAACATAAAAATAATAATTAATTCTAAGTTTTGTGACTGAAGAAAATGTTCAATTTGGCAATTTTTGCTTGTGGCAAAAGGTTTTGAACGTATGAGAGAAAAAGATTTACAGATCGCAAAGCGTTTTAAGCAATCTGTCGTATTAAAATCTTGGCCAGTGACGCTAGCCAATCAATGTGATTGGCTAGCCTGGCTACAGCTATGTTTTCTGAAAGTGCTCATACTTTGGGATGCCAACTCCCCTTTAACTGGATTTTCACAGACTAATTAAAGTTGGCAAATGAGTGTCAAACTTGTTCTGGGCACAACGGACAGATTACGCCCCCCATGGTGTGCTACCCTGGGCAGTGAGTCACATTAGAAAACCTCTATTGGGCACAATACTGATTTACTACTTAAAATCAGGAGCATTTTTACTCCTGAGTTATTCACAAGTGAGAATTCTGTGACTTATGTAACATCATACATCTGAAATAAAAATGATTGGAAAAGTAACTAATTCTATACAAAGTTTAGAATTAGCTACTTTTTAGCTAATTAGAAATTTTCAATATTTTACATTTATGAGAACAGCTGTCCTCTGCTCTGACGGATACAGACGTTCCTATGCATTATTGACATGAGCTGTAGAAATGCTTAAAATTAAGAAATTCTGTAAATTCTTCCGACTGCAGCGTGTCTGGGTTTCAGTGCTTTGAAGTTGCTTTCTATATGGCGGTTACTGAAGAGGGAACGTTTTGTTCCGAGAAACCCGACAAGGCAGAAGTCGCTCCACAGTATCCTGTGACTCCTTGTGCAGTTTCCAGCTCGTGTGAGACTCTGTCTTGGTGTCGAACCACAAATAGTGGAGCGTCTGCTATTCTCCTGAACGTTGACAGCTCGCAGTCGAAACAAACCATATCACCGTCCCAGTCTCACCACAGACCAATAAATCCACCGCTCTCTATCTCAGCTCCTTAACGACAGGCCAAATGTGTCTGATATAGGCCATAACTACTACTGGAGCTACATAGGGGCATGCCACAGCAACTAACACCAAAAATAAATCAAATTACCCAAACAAACCTGTTATTCCACTGTGGCGATAGACATGGCTTAGGCCAGACTTTACTGCACCTACCTTGGACCTCGGCGTAGGATTTGGGTGAACGGCGACTGCGGCGTTTTTGACTGAAGAAGTTTGAGGCGTCTGACTCGGCCATAAATACCTGCCGCGCAGCTCCTGGAGATGACAGGACGGGGAGTTTAAACTCACATAAAAAATGAGGAGCTGTAGACGGTAAAGGCTGAGCAGACATTACCTTGAGCATCTGCAGGTTTGGAGTCATCCCGAACCGCGGCGCTTTTCACCACACTAGAAACTGGAAAGGATGGAGGAAAAAAAACGGGTATCGACTCTTTAGATTGTATTTTAATGATATTCAGGGTAGAATAATCGGGTAAGGTTTGAACAGTTTTCACATTTGTCTCCAGGGCCGGTCAAAGCCTAGGGCCCGAAGCTGATTTTCATTTGGGGCCCACGATGCCAACATGTCAACACCAGATGATTGATCGTTCCTAAGCTACTCTATGTGTAGCATACATACTATCATTAGTATCATTACCATTAGCATTAAATATTTCAGTGGCATTTAAGTGTGCCATATTATTTTAACTATTTGAATGTAACATCAGCTGATAAACATTAAATTTACAGTAAACAATAAATTATACATTTTAAATTTGCCCAAAAATGGCAGCAGCTATCAGCAAGAAGAGATTAACTAATTATTTATGTGACTATAAAAATAATACAAATTGGTTTTCCATTTGCAAAAAGCATTTAGTTCGTATTATTCATTGTTATGATAGCAAATGCCTGCAGCATGATAAAGCACCAAAAATTTGGAGTTTTTAGGCGGCCCCTGGTGGTGTCGCCTTTGGCCGGTCCTGCTTGTCTCAATATGGGGCGATTGCAATGCAAAGGAGAGTAAAAAGTTCTAGACATGCTGTTTTTAGTGTTTAATTCAAATCAAAAATACTTTATTCCTTCCAAAGGGAAACTAAATGTTATATTTGGAAAGCGAGAGGAAATAAAAAGGAACTTCAAGTCATCAGATGTTTGGGCCATTATTGGCTATTGATGTAATCTAAATAAATTAAATTAATTAAATTATAAATTATCTAATCTTTTTTTAACAAATGTGCCTAAATTAGAATAAAATCATTAAACTCCATAAGTGAGATGGAGTCCTCTTAACTTTTTAACTTTGTTTCACTGAAAATGGGCAAATCTGCTCCATGGCTAACTTTTACTAGCAACAGAAAGTATATTTCTTAGCGTTTTATAGATTTAAACATTAAAAGCTCATGGTCAGACATGTATGTTGTGCAGTTTGAAATTTGAAACTGATTTAACCACAAACTCCCAGAAAAGAAAACTGTATATTGTTAAAGCTATCGCTAACGGCAGCCATATTGCAGCTAAGAAAAGTTCACTTCATTTTTCTGGCATAAACCAGCTTGGACATTTTTACTTTTAACTTCAAATGGGACAACAGTCACTTGATTCATTTTGAATCTTTTTATCCTTCGAAAATTCATGACATGATTTAACCTCTTAATTCAAAATTATAAAGCAATTATTATTCATACTGCACCTAAAATAAATATTACAGGAAGAATATTATGTATAACATTAATTATTTGTTTTTAAGCAGAAATGTAGAAAAAAAACTAAATTTAGTATTTTTTTTAACAACTTATGTTCAAAATATGATAATTGTTGCCTTTTTGATCCTTATAGAGTAACAAAAGTGTAACAAGCTAGTTATACTTAAAGATGTGTGAAGTAACTGCAAAACTTTTCTTAAAAAAAAAAAAAGATAAGAAAATACAATCATAGATTTGAAACCAAGATAAAAAATAATTAGGAATTCTTCAAAAAAAATAAATTTTTTTCCAACTGTGAAGGCGGGACGTTGCTGATCCCTTCCATGCTGACAAGGTACTTACAGGTGATGATGAGGAGGATGGAGAGCGAAGACAAGATGAATGCTCGAGTCCAGGACATTCTGAGGGAGAAAAGCCAGATCCGTGTAGGACTGAACAGCACACCTATCAGAGTAAGACTGAGGCTGGATGGAAGGATGGACGGGAGGAAGGTGGGCGAGCCAGGAAGGGAGGAGAAGAGGAGGAGGAGATGGAGGGAGGGGAGTGAAAGGTTCATCCAGTGGATGAAAGCTGATGGTATTTCCATTGCTACTGGGAGGGAAAAAGAGAAGAGACAGCACCACTTTGAGCACCTGATTTTTTTTTTTCATGCTGCCACTAAAATGGAAGCTATTGGGGGAGAACAAAGATCTGGCATGAGGAGGACGCGTTTAAAAAAATTATGAGTCAAATCTTTAACTGATGTGACCACAGCAGCAGTTCATTAAAGGAGCAGTGTTCTGTAAAATCCTCTGTTTTTGAGCTTTACATCATGTTACAATGTTATTCCTTCATCACTAAAATACATGAAGTGTTGCTTCGATTGTTTTGTGCATGTTTGAGAAATCCTTTAATCTCCATGGCAACCATTCAGCGGCACAAAAGACCCGGGCGGACCAAGCTACGCCTTCCAGACGCAACTCCTCCTCAGAACTGCAGTTTCTAAGCTTCCCTCCCTGCAGCTCCCTGACTCCACTCCTTCAGACTAGCCAGCGGCAATTAGCAAACACCTGCTGGAACCGCACATCAGCTGAGCTCATTATAGGAGACACTTTTCAGAGCAAAGCAGGTAAAAACCTTGCTAAAGGGTTAATAGAAGAGCCATGCTGTGATGATTTCCTGAAGGCGGAGTTTCTGAAAGAGCAGGAGTTTTTAAAGAGACATAGGCCCAATTAGAGCCATAAGCCATACGCATTTTTTTTTCAACCTAGCTTATTAAACTGCAGAGGCCACAAATCCCTGCAAATAGCACTTTGTGTCTTTTCTAAGCCAACAGTGGATTTGTATGATTTTCAAATCTTTTGATAAACTTCTTAAAGAGACAGCTAGACTCCTTTTAGAAACTGCTCACTTCTTTTTTTTTTAAGCAACGATTTAAAATGTACTTCAGGAGAGGCATGGTCAGAAACCAGTGTGCTGGTTCTGTTTTTAATTCCAGGAGGGAGTGAGGGTGGAATCTAATCCGAGGGAGAAGCTGTCTGCTGCTCCGCAGGACGGGAACCACTCCCAGCAGGAGACCTCAGCCCTATCCTCATCTCTGTCACTGTAATTCCACTCAGGTTAGATGAAAGCCTTTTTGTATTACTGGTCAAACAGATCTGAGGACATTTCTTTCACCAGCCAATCAGAGAGGAGGCTCCTCCAGGAAGTCAGAGGCCAGCTTGTAGTGATGAATTCAGCATCCTGTAAAGGATCTAGAGAATAATTGTACCTTACATACACAGAGTGACATGCTTTATGTATGTTTTCCTTCCAGGCAGATTAGCTGCAGGTGGCAACATCTTTTTGCAGCACTGAAGGCCTTCATTATCATTATCATTCCAGATATAAGCGATCATTCTTTTACCTAGACACCATGTGCCTCTCGCCTTTGTTTAAGCCTTCAGCAGATTGGAAACTGCTGAACTGGAGGTGCAAAGTAAATTGGTCTCTGTAGTTTTCCGCCTCAGATCTGATCGGATCTGAAATGTTTCTCCGGTGAAGGAAACTGGGCAACGATGACTCGGCGCTCTGCCCAGACAAAAACTGGAGCAGACCGTAAAGTCTGGTAGTGATTAAAGCCGTCGATGAAGCTGGATTCAAAGCCTTGTGTAAGAAAACAGTGAGCATTGTGTGGATCAATTATTTTTTCTGAATGCAAAAACTTGACTTAAGATTGGCATTTTCAGAGTCGATATGGCAAGGTTTTCATTGTTTTGTACGGAAGCCCGGCAAGATATCCTTTTTATTCTTTTTAAGTCTGGCAATCTGTTTTCTTGCTGTTTGAATGTTATCTGCATTTTGTTTTAGAAAAATCCAGATTATAATTTTTTTTCCCACATGGAACATTTTGGGACAGCGGTCCTTGGAAACCAGGCTCTTGACCATCAATGCTGTGGTTTAACTCCAGCTCCTCTAGTGGTAGAATTAGATGTATTACAAGAAAAACACTTAACACTTTTTTTTACAGAAATAGGGCAAAGATGTTAGTTTATAGTCGGCACAGTTGATCAGATTTTGTAACTACTTTTGCTTCCAGGACAAAAAAGTTCAATTATGTCAAAAGTGAACCAAAAAGCTTTGAAACTTTTTTGTTTTACTTGTTGATACCGTTAAAGTTATAAGAAAAAGAAAATTTGGTCAAACTAAGTGAGAATGGGTCTTTTGTAAAATAAATAAATAATTAGCCTTTCCGGGTTTCCGTACCGTCGCACAAATGCAATGCATTCTCCTTACAAGTGTGGGACCTTTTAAAGGGGAATGAACAGATTTATTGGCCAGGAGCAGTTTTACAGCAAACTAATCCAACCAAACCCACATTTTCTTACTTTATGAGATGAATTTAAATCAATAAACCATTGGCATGTGTAGTGTGTCTGATTTAATGATGTAAATGTTGGCTTTTGTGATGTTGTAGTCATATTCTGAAGAAAACAAAACTGATTCCAGTCATTGCTGAATTTATTAGTCACCATAAATTATTTTATTGTTTATAAGGTTAAAAAAATACTCAGACTCTTAAAATAGCATTAAAACTTTAAAAATCACAGTTAGCATGTACTCTAAGGAAGATCAAGGCCTCTGCTGGCGTAAAATGCTACAGTCATTTCAACGTTGATTTCATTGTTTCTTCATCCATCGTACCTTCATTTCCACCCCCCTCTCTTACATACATGACATTTCTAATGATTTACTCATGATAATCTTAACTTACAATCTGTTTGAATAATGTTCCTTTCCTTTCAATTATGGTGAAAGAGCTTAGTCATTAGTTTTTTTCTTCTTTTTTTTTTTTTCTCTTCAGCAGTCGATGAGTCCTCAGAGTGAAGTCCTCTCTCCCTGCACCAGGCGACCCCTGAGGGCCCACATGTCCTATGGAGAAAGCACACAAACCCAGTTCACTACTATTTCTGGTATATTCCAATCCCATGTTGTCCACCTGACTGCTGTCAACACCTGAGGTTTTACTGAAAAGTCGGAGATAAAATGACACCTATTGCAATGTTGATGCTTTTCCAAACACACACACAAAAAAAAACAAAAAACGGCAAACGTTCAAACGTGAGTGTGGGAGCTAGCATACAGCCTCCAGACGACGTTAAAGATAAATGCAGAAAGAAAACAAGAATGGCCAAAATTGGAGTCTTTTGTGTGGAGTGACATTAAATTTGATGTTCTTCTCCATCACATTTGGTTATACAGCTAAAACATTACAAACTGAACATCCTCCAGACCTGTAGGTGGCGCTAAACATGGAGTATGGGACCTAGCATAAAGCCTCCAGACAACATTAGCGCTAAACACAGCAAGAAAACAACAATGGCCAACATATCTCCCTGTGAAGGGGCCAAACACAAAGTAGTCCAAAGTTGGGAGATATAATGAAAAGGATCCAGGCGTTTTTGAAATCAGCTAATGAAAAGCGTCCCCACATCATGATTCTGCCACCACCATGTTTCACCATAGAGATGAAAATGTTATAAATTAAATGATTTTTGGAGTCAGTTGAACACAATGGGTTTTATTTACAGTATCAACAAGAAAAGACTTCTGACTTATTTCTGAAACATTTTTGAAAGATCCTTTTTTTTTTCTTTTCACAACCAGGTGTTACTGTGTGTTGGTCTATCAAATAAAATCAGATCTAAAACACAAAATTCTGCTTTAATATGAGAACATATGCAATAGTTCAATGAGTGTTAGTATTATTCCCAGACAGTGCAGTGAAAAGTCTTCTGCAGGTGTCCGAACACGTTTTTGATGCTCTCAACATATATGCAGCTGATGATGCATATAGACACATAATGCTTCTGTTTTTAATTTCTTGCACTATTCTTTCTTGTAAGCAATAACACATCAGATAATCATGCTGTCAGTCCTGACAAGGTCAAAATATAGTCATGAGGCTGTGATATCCATAAACAGATGATGCTCCAGTGCAGATTAAGGGCTCCGAGGTTGAGAAATTAGCGATGCGCGATATTATAAATGCACATGGAAGCGGTCGGATTCAGGTGTCATCCGCGTGACGTCCAGGGACATTGCCTGGCTAAAAACATCGTTCTTCATTCTGCATTATCCAGATATAAAGGAATCCCGTCAGGCGTCTCACTGGGTTAAGAGTTTAGGAATGCGCTTGCAGGGATAAACTTCGAAGCCCATCAGGGAGGCATTGATGCTAATGAGTGAGCTCAGGTGTTTTGTGAGACGGCCGGTTAAGATTAAATGTAAACAGTAATGAAAAAGTATGAGACCAACACAGAGGTGGAGCTTGGATGTCTAACCTTGAAGGCCAGTTCGTTCATCCCGTATTTCTTCAGCGCGATATCTTTCACCTCGTTCTCGATGTTTTCCTGCGTGGTTCCCCTCACATCGATGTAGTAGCAATCACCGCTGGCATAGTGGCAAGAGATGGCCTGGGAAACACACACACACACACACATATTTCAGAAACTGTCCTCTTTCGTATTGTAGACCCGCTCCAATGTTTCCAACTGCATTTTAAAAAAATCCTAAGTTTACCTATGAATATTTTTCCAGCTCTAGATTGTACCTGTCCTGGTTATCGAAACCAAAATGGGACAAAATAGAATTGCTATAAAAAATTTAGACAGTGAAGAATTATTTCTATGCTTTTTCTACATACAACATTTTTATGTATCCTGCACACTTTGTCAACAACATATATGTAAATAGATAAGAAATAAAATTGACAGTTCAAAAATGGTGCAATAACCCGGTTGCATCCATCAGGTCTGAATCTCAACTTTTCATGACTATTTTTCAACTATAACGTAATGTTTACATTTATCTACAATGAAAAAAATAATAAATGAAAAAAAATAAATAAATTCATTAGCAGAAGTGTGGAAATACTCTAAGTGCAATGAGTGTGGCGGTTAAAAGAGAAATGTCTCGTCTTCACAACATTTTCCATTATTAAATGATGATCATTTAGAATAGTTTTCAACACCTTGAGGTTATTTGTACTCTGTTATGTAGGAATAATGCTGCAGATATTTAAGTTATTTTTACAGTTTTCTGAATGAAAAATAAGTCCCTGAATGCATCATGTGTTTGAAGAATAAAGTGCTGCCACCTGCCTTCAAAAGACACAAACTGATTCAAAATAATAAACCTGTGTCCAGTACTATCTCAGTATTTTTTATTTACCTATAAAAAAAGAGGTGAATAGATTAAGTTTATTGTTGGATACTTAGGAGGACTGGAAAGTCACCTGTTTTCAGCTTGATGAGCCTCAAATTTCCAACCTCTTTCTGACCCGTGAATGCACCGTATCTAACAACATTCTTTGAGGCTGGAAATCTGCCCCAAACTTCGGCACCTCTGTGATCAGGACCGGCTTTCCCGACACACTCGGTACCTTGCGGAAGCCCTGCGTCTGGTTCATGCCAGAGCCGTGGATGAGGAGGGGATGGAAGAACACCGTGTCGCCCTTTTCCATCTCCACGTACAGCCTGGGGTGGTTGGGGTCGTAGTCCCGCACCCCGTGGTACATTTTGTTCACCCCGCCCTGAGAACACAGAGCCCTGGTGAAGCACATTTACAGATGTTCCCAGCGGGGCTCCGAGGTCGGCTCCAGGTGCGTTACCTCCCAGTCGGGGTAGTCGTGCTCCTTTAGTGTACCCTTGTGTGTTCCGGGCAGGACCACGAGGCAGCCGTTCTGCCTGGTCACTCGCTCCATGGCGGTCCAGGCGCAGACGATGCGGTCTGTCGGCCGGAAAGGGAAGTAGTGCAGATCCTGGTGCATCGGGTGGCGAGACGTCTTCTTGCCTGGAACG
Source organism: Poecilia formosa (assembly GCF_000485575.1). Classification (NCBI taxonomy): domain Eukaryota; kingdom Metazoa; phylum Chordata; class Actinopteri; order Cyprinodontiformes; family Poeciliidae; genus Poecilia; species Poecilia formosa. The sequence continues at coordinate 778,734 of NW_006800223.1, forward strand.
ACACGAGCAGCAGCAGCTGTCAGGATGAGGTTCACAGCCAGGCTAGGCGAATGCTAGCGCTAAAGCACGGTAGTGGAGGGGTGATTGCATCACCTGCATCAGGAGGTTTGTTGATCAGCATGGTGTGCATGGCCATGATGTTGGGTCCGGTGAAACACTCCACATACTTCAGGATCTGCCGCAGACAGACACCAGATGGGCTCAATGGTGTTTTTAAGCAAAAAACAAACTAAGATGTTGTGGATTTTTTTAAAGCAAGAAAATATATTACATTTGTTTTTTTCTTTGTTTGTTTGTTTTAAAAAAAACACAGACAATCCTGATTGTCTTTTTATTTAAAACATAGATCATTTCAGGGTGTAACAAACACTCATCCACATGAGAATCCATTTCTTCCACTGTTTCTGTTCCACCCTCATTAGAGCACATAGAACAGGTCAGAAAAATTCCCTAAAAACTTTGGTGTCTGCTACTTGGAGCTTAATGTTGTTCAGCTCCATTTTAATGTCTGGTTTAGATCAGAAACGTAGCAGCGTGGGCCTTTAAAGCCCATCTGGAATCCTAATTTACCTTTATAGCAACTGAACAACAAAGAAAAGAAAACTAGACTCCAAATTATTTAGTTGATTTTCTTTTAACTTTACTTTGAGAGGCCACCATCATCCCTGTTTATCCTATTTAGGTCCTCTAGTACGTCTGAGAAAATTCTACTCTATAAATGACAGAGTTGTTGATTTTGAGGAGTATCTTTAAGCTGTGGACTCAGACACGTGAATTTGAACAACTGCATAAAGTCGGTCACTAAATCAGCTTAAATGGTTTCCTGTCTAAACAGGAAACAGACAAACGTATGTATTACAATGAGCGTTTATAAAATCCTGCTTTACTTATATTAAAGTATTTTGATTATAAAATACTCCTTTAAATTGGGACAGAAAACATTCTCCAGCTGACTTTTATTTTGAAAGGTCAGCATAATCCCTTTTTCTTCACCTCTTTATTTGTGTTTTGATCATGTAAAATACACTTTTGAAATGATTCTACATGGTAAAATTGTGATGTGTTGAGTAATTTTAAGCGCTACTTTTGAAAGCCCAACATCACAACTTGTTTAGATTCATTAGAATCCAACAGTTTTTATTTCCAAACTCCAAACTACGTTTCCTGTTCAGCATGATGCTGACACTACCATGTTTGAAAGTGAAGGTGTTCGGTGTTACATTTTACATTCTATTCTTTGCAGCATTAATTACTGGTAGTTTATTTATATTAAGATGTTTTCTTTTTTTGCTTCTGCTTCACAATTATGCACAAGTGTATCATGGTCTTTTACAAAAAAATGTATGAAAAACTTCAACATTTTTGCACTGCCCTGTATTTCCCTTAGTTTATTCGAGGGAAAGGGAAATTAAACTCCAGAGTTTATCCTGTAGATAACCTCAATGTGACCACATGCTGTTTATGTAAGACGACCTGGGTCATCTCTGGCGTTATGGAGTCCTGCTGGGTTCCAAAGTCCATTCAGTCATTATTACATCACTAACAAGACACCTGGAGGAACGTCTTCTAAACGTACACTGCAGACTTCAGGGCCGTACCTGAGGTAAGGCACAGTAACGGAACAGCTCGGGGTCTTCCTGGAAGTCCTGGAGTTTGGACACGGCTCTCTGATCCGGAACAAACTCCGACTTGGCGATCGCCACGTCCCTCATCACGATCAGGCCCGGCACTTTGACTTCCTGCCGACAGATCCGTTCGAACTCCTTCCTAAAGAAGATCCAAATTAAAGAAGTCCGACGCCTGATTGTGACGAGGATTTAAACTCTGAACTACTCCTGGAATTAACTAAATGCATTTACTATCCTTAAAGCAATAAATAGTATGTAGTTTGAGTGACTTGTAGCTTTTTTTGTTTTACAACCACAAACTTCTATATATCTTATTGGGAATAATGAAAGTCCAATGTACAGCGAGAGGCACAGATGTGTGGCTAAATTAAAGCATTTTCAAGTGTTTCAGTTGCCTAATCAAATTCCATACCACAATCTGATTGAGAATTTGTAGCAAAGTTAGAAATGTATGTTTTCCCATCCAATCTGACCGACTTTTAGCTATTTTGCAAAGAACAGGCAAATGTTGTCAAGTCTTTTTCCGGCTGGTTAACATCTTGTTCAGTTGTAGCCAACATGGATGTGTCTACATTGTAAGCGCTAAGAAGCCTGGTTGCATCTACACCATTGGGCGACCAGTTTCTCTGAAATCTTGTGGTATATTTGTTCGTTGCCCTGTCCAGTTGACACTGAATGCGTTCTTCTGCCACAACTGATGAAAAAGTCTTGGATCTAAAGGTTTGACCATGGGATTATCGATTTGCAGTTTGCCAATTCACCAACTGCTACGGTGTCATTGCAGGTCAAAAATGGTGGTTGTTCAAGGAGTTTATAAGAACTTTACAGATGCAATGACAGGCGGTCAATAAATGCAGGCTACTGCCAATTAAATTGTTTAGGCGCAATACCCGACTTTTACCAATCCATAACGTGGTTACGAAAAACAGGTGCAAGATCTGCAAAAGGTGACAAATCGGACCAGGATGGACTGGAGAAGAGCTGGATGAAGCCACGTCCACAAAGAACAGGCTTTATAGAGGCAACAGACCAACAGTGGTAATGACAGCTGGGCAGTACTGAATCAGTGGAGGCTCAAGATCAATAAATGTGTTTCTTAATTTATTCATCACATAAAAATGAAAGACTCAGCTGTGTGGGTTTGATGTAAGAAAATACAAGAAACAAAAAGAATGGGGTGTGATTATGTTTGGAACCGCAGAAACTCAACTGTACCTGAATCTGTCGATGTCCGTCTCAGACACCAGGTTCTTGATGAGGAGGAAGCCATTTTCCTCGTAGAAGAGCCGCTGCTCCAGCGTCAGTATGCCTGTATCAAATGAGTATCTGTGCAAGAACAGGATGACACAAATTAGATTTGAAACAAAGCTACTTTAAATGGCTACATCTGTTAGTCAGAAAGCAGATGAGCTGTTTGTGTTTAAGATGAAGAAATGTTCCAGGATGTTAGGTTGGAAAAATCATACTTTTTTTTAATGGACTTTGTGCAAAAGTTCTTGCAAAAAGGGAAATTGAACACAACAAACTGGGTCAAAGGTGAGAGAGCAGCAAGGTGCTTCCTCCTACCTCAGTTTCTGAGGGGGGCTGTAGGTGAGGGTCTGAGCGGATGTTGGGGAGGCTCTCTGAAAGTCGGTTAAGGAAAAACTAGATACGAAGACAATATTTGTGCAGGTTCTTTCATATTCTTATCTATTTCGCTGTTGTATAACAGCATTTAATTCAATCTGAGGTTTGGACTTTGTCTGGTCCATTGATTTCTTTGATTGATTTCTTTGTGGATAATGTCCTGTTTCATGACCCAGTTTGAAGGGAGGCTTTATGGATGCAGAGCAGGACCAAAGAGTAGAGAGAGAAGGAGGAAGTTCAAACTCTCTCTTCCACCCTTTGTATCCTGTACTCCAACATTTCTCTGCCTGATTTTCTAACCATACAGCCAGACAGATTTAAAGAACAAAAACAAATGCGGTGTATTTGCTTTAGCTGTGTTTGCCAACAACTGATGATGTCATCCAGGATAAAGTTACTGCGGAACAGAGTCTGCTGCTTGGATTAGCATGTCATGACAGTCATGAAACTTTCATACAAGCAGAGCATATCATCTGCAAAACAGCGAAAGGCCGTTCTGCAGATGGCCTTTAGGTTTTCTGAAAATTGAGCCTGTTAAAGGAGAATAAAACTGAAACGGACTCAAGATGGAGCCTTGGGGAACCCCGGAGTCAAAATTGAATACCATTGAATTCAATGCATTTGCGAAAATTAAGGACGAATTCGAACGATACATATGCGATGGTCCACAACTTTAACGAAAGACGCAACAGAACCAGGTCAGCAGAACTGCCGGAATCAATACATTATAAATAAAATCCTCCTAAAACAGCCGAATTGTGGCGCTCTTTTAAACCAGACGGACGATTTTAAAACACATAGAAACTGCTAACGTCTAGCCCTGACCTCTGCCTGTGTTTCAGCCGCTATGGGAGCTCGGCGCGTCTGCAGCATGTCCTCCTCCCGGAACACGTTCAAGAACATTCGGATGTCTCAACAGAACGAAAGGATACGATCGAAGCCGTAGCTCCGTCCAGGTGATGGATCACCGTCCGGAGTCTTTCCGCAGCCCGAGACATCTTCCCCGCTAGCAGCCGTCCGCTCTCAGGGACCGACGGACAAAGGTTTCCTATACGCTGGTTGTACTGGGGGGAAAGGTCTCACCAATAACATCATACGTATGGACTGACGTTACGTAACGGTCGCTGCAGAGTTGTTAAAGGTGGACTTTGGGTCGCTGTTAGGAAACACTTTTACTTTTACATCGAATGTCAAATTTAAGGCAAATACGTAAGCACAAATGGAAGGGATATGAAGGCACGTATGAGTTTTATGCAGTAGTTATAACAACATATATGCTTCCAAATGAATGGTCACTGCCAAATAATTTATGTTGCTGAAATAGACCTTATTAAAGTCTAATACAAGCTATACATTACTAACTTCAACTACTCAACGATGTCGTGAGTTTTATCAGCTTATGATTAGTTTTTGAGAAGGAAAACAGTTTTTTATTTACACAGACAAACGCGTAAACATAGAGCAGAGATAGTGGCCAAAAAATGTGATTGGTTGAGAATTTTATTCCAAACTATTTTTCATAACTTGTATACACTGAGTAAAATAGAAATTACACATTTTATACGAGAAACTGTTAAAAAATAATTTGCCCAGCAGGGGGTGCCACAATACAATGAACTTCCAAGCCACTTTCGAAGTGCGGTAAAGAGTAACAATAATGAAAATGTATAATCAAATTAACAATATTAGACCGAATATAAAAGTTTTTTATATGATCAAACATCATGAAATAGTATGAAATAGTATGACTTCTATCAAAAACTACCAAATGGTTTTGATAGTAGTAAAGTAGTTTTTGAAATCATATTGTGACTTATAATTATATTTGTAAAACACTGAGACCTAAATGAAAAACGCCATGAAGGGGTTGTAACATAGGACAGTCTAATCTCTTACATGTATCTGAAAAAGAAAATGATTTAACTACAGATAAACTATAACGATTAAACTTATTTCCATAGAAAATCCAGACACCTTAAAAAGGATCTAATCTTCTTTGGTTGAATAAAGGAGGCGCCCAAACGTTTTGCCAAAGGGACCAAAGCTGTCAAATGAACAGTAGCTGTGGGCCACAAACGATTTAATAAAAATCCAAAAACAATGTGTTGCTTCAAAAACACTTGGTTCATTTTAGCCCAGGTAAATGAATCTTCACTGGAAGTTTGCAGTCTTTACCATGAAAGAAAGCAAGAAAACTTGCCTAATAAATGAAAAATGTTTTATGCTTTCCATGTTAGCAAACGTTTTGGGATTGTGGCCACTCCTGCCCTGCAATGGTTCAGCGAAGTCAGTGTGTTTTGGGTCATTACCATGTCACAGGGTCCTGTTGTACTTCAACTTTCGTTTTTATTTTATTTTTACACCTTGTCATGGTGGATAAGCTGACCATGCCCTGCTGCAACAAACCAGCAGGTTTACAAACTGTAAAGCATCTTCATGCTTTACAGTCTGTAAGGGGGTTTCTAGCGTGCTGTGTTTGTTTTATGCTAAACATGTCCTGTGCTCTGGTGCCAAGTGCTACATTTTAGACTCATATGTATGATATTACTATATCTATATTCTTCAGTCTGACCTCTGTTTTTCTTAGTGCAACAGCTTCCTCCTTGAATTTGACAGTTAAACTTTTCCGCCCTCTTCGCTTTAGTTTTAGCATTGGCGTTTTAATGCGAACACTTTGACCGGAAACGCAGAAACCGCTTTTATTTTGAAATCTCTCGCAGAAAACAACACACCAGGCAGCGTGGGGCGTGGTTTTATTTTGAAAAGTCGACGGAAGTTCGTCTCACCTCGCCGTGGGACTCTGTAGCTATCGGTTGCACCACTCCCGTGTCTGTCGACGTTAGGTCCTCCTCCAGTGTCTTTAAACTGCCTCCGCCGCCGAACAAACGACATTTTTCGGGCACCTCGTTTACAAACACGCCTCCCTTTATGTGTGTTTCCGAGGATATTTATCTCTCCGTGGGAGCCTCTGGTACATAACGCGAAAACACAAGCGGAGCTGTGTTTTTTTTTCTTTTCTTTTTCTTTTTGTAAGAGCCGCTGCTGACCGTGGTGGGCGGATAAAGGCAAGCCGAGGAGGGCATCCGGCCCTGGCAGCTCCGGAGAGTCCTTCCTGGAGGGACAGGATTTACCATTTTCAGGTAAGCCGAGCTCAAATGTCCTCGCGCAGCCTGTCCGATAATGGACACGGCGACGTTGCTTTTGTCTCGACGGAAAAGGACGAAGTGTTAATAACTGGCTGTGTGGTGCGTGGGGATGAGAACGAAGAGGAAACGGTAGCTGAGAAACAATTCAGCCAGAGCAATGCCATTGTGCGTGCTGTGTTCACTTCATTATCACAGAGATGCCGTTGGTTTGTTCACATTACATTTACATTTTACAAAATGCTTACAAAATCATTTTAAACGCACAAATATAATACCTGAACAACATGGATGATGGTTGCACCTTTATGCCATTTTTTCTGTAATCAGTGATCTTTCTAATTTAAAATAAACACATTAAGTTTTTATACTTAATGCATGTTACCATAATAATGCTGCACTATTTCACAATGCTTTCTAACTGGAGGGATCTTAAAAGTATGCAAACTGTCACAAGTGGGTGTTTACTTCTAAGCCTCCAGCAACACAACACTTTGACCAATTAAAGTCATTTTACTTCGAGCCTGAACTTCTTCCTTCTGTTGCATTAAAACCCTGTTGATGTTTATTAAGGCACATTAGAAGCAGGCATGCTCTCTTCACGTTTGCCCTCCTCATTTGTGGATACGTGCATCAGCATCAGGAATGCACCACCCCTGCTGTCTCCCTGGCAACGCTGAGATGTTGTAAAAGGGTGTAATCTTCCCAGAGAGCAATCTGTGTTTGAACGATATTGAAACGACTCTTCTCAACAGTTTTCATCAGTCCAGATGAAGGAGTGAGTGAGTGAGTGAGTGAGTGAGTGAGTGAGTGAGTGAGTGAGTGATGATGATGATGATGTTGTTTTCATGCTATTATTATTATTTTCATGTCCAGTTTCATTTACATCTGTTGTCCTTCATCTGGAACAACAGGATGTTTTTGTTTTTGTTGTTGTTTTGGCATTGCATGGAACTGAATGTGTGTGTATTGACCCACATTGAGATCTAGGCTGTGGGTTGTGGAATTGATGCCCCCTTTCTGGTTCCTGCCCCATAGGATGGAGTAATTACCCCTGTCTGTGTCTGTGGGGCATAGGCAGAGTTAGTATTGATTGGCCTCTGCATTATGGAGCATATAGAGGGAACATAGAAACTGCTTGGTGTGATGAAAGAACATAAAGTTCCACTCCCAGTTTCTATTCTTGATATATTTTTGGACAAATAAGGGTGGTGTTGGTATGATATGGTTGGGGCTTCAGTTTGTTTTTTTATTCTGTGTCCTTTAAAAATAATAATAAAAAATATATATGAGAGATAGATAGATGGATATATTTCAATTCAAAAAATTCTTTATTTATCCTAAAGGTTGTAACATGTTTGATCAAAGTATCTTCAAAGAGTCGTTGTGGGCAAGAATGCTGCGGGTGAGAAGCATCTCCTATAGCAGTCAATCTTCCAATGAATCTGAAGACGCCTCTAACCAAAAACTGTTGCTTTATGATAGTCTTGTGCTAAGAGCTCGATTTCCAGCCAACAGAGACAATATTTCGCAGTTCCCATTGACCATATAATTGCTCAAATTGAAATAACAAAAATAAAATTGCTTAAAGGAGCAATGTTTCTTACCATAAGAAGTTTTTGCGCTAGGATAAGGTGGGTTTTCCAGCCAAATTGAAATAGCTATATTTTGCTAAACTACAACGGAAACTCATTTTCGCATAACACGAGTCACTTGATCAACAGCCAGATGTTACTACCATCAGAAACGACAAAGAAGACAACACAAAGTTGTTGGAGGATGGTGGTGTCTTAGTTTTTTTTCCCAACAATGGCTCCATCAGGCTAAAATAAAAATCTTCTTGTTTCATCTTCCCATAGTGGTAAACAACCGAGTCTCAATCTTTCTTTGTGTGATGTGCTCTGAATTATCTTATTATTTGGTTATAGTGTAAAAACACAACACAAGTTTTTGAAGTAAGCTTGTTGAAATGTTTAAGTTAGGATTATGGAGGCATATTGAACGAAACAGTGTTTGTATCGATGGCTGGAACACTGGAGTCTAAAGGTGAGCCTATCTAAACTTCTGGACATCGGCCTGCCTGAGACTCTGTTGCTATAGGCAACCATTCCAGAAGCTTGCAGCGCTTTCTCTCTTTTTATGTAATGCTTAGTTGAGCCGATGTTTTATTGATTAGAGGAGTGTGTGTGTGTGTGTGTGTGTGTGTGTGTGTGTGTGTGTGTGTGTGTGTGCTTTCAGTTACTTGTGTGTGCATGTGTGGCTTTTGTGTTTGGGCCTTTCAGACGACCCATTAGTCTAAAAGCAGAACATATTCAAAACAAAAAAATTATAATAATCTGAAAATAGTTCCTTCCACTAAGTGTGTGTGGTTTGTTTTACTTTAAAAGAAGTGCAGAAATGGTGCAGATTTTTCCTCACTGCTGACTGTAGTGTGCTGCAGTGGACTTCTGTCTAATTTTTAGACGTTTTTGCTGTCTGGTTCAGATTTTCATGACAGATGTTAAAGTTGATCAACGTTTTTCTTTGAAGAAAGAGCCTCATACATTATGTATTTCATCAAAATGCCCTCATCAAAAAAAATATGAAAACATATGTCTGACCCTTTTAATGTTTTGCATTTAACAAAATCAAATTTATTTTGTTTGCTTCAACAAAATTTAGCATGTTTTAGTTTTTTGTTTGAACAGATAACACAATGTCATGAATATTTGAATTTAATAATTTAAAAAAAATCCCATAATTGCTTTTAACTTGGCAATTTTGGCCCTCAGGATAAAAAGTTCAGATGTCACTGGGTTAAGATTTTAATGTCCTATTCACAAATGTTGAAACTTGTAAAGAAAAATCCAGAAATTATCCACAGATCTCCGATCAGTGCATCTCCAGAGGTAGCCACTAGCTTCTGCTGCCAGTGTTAGCTAATCTGTGCATATATGACATGAAGATGCTAACAGAGTTTTTTGCTACAGGTACAGAATGCTCATATTCTCTCAGTAGTAAAAATAATCTAAAAAAAATAAATAAATCAAAATTATTGCTTTAAATCGCTCTTATAGACCAGAAAAGTATCAATTAATCATTTGGAGACTACCTTTCTTTTCAAATTAGCTTTTTAACACAAAAATAGAATTGTTTTCACGATTTAAACATCCGTTCTAACTCTTATTGTTCCAGTTGTTGCTATAATAATTGCTTTCTTCTTGTATATTAACATGTATTTGTATGAGGAGATGAAAATGGAACAAAGTTTTTGACCTGATCTCTTTCCTACATCATAAACTGGAGGTTCTAATTGTTGGCTTGCTTTTGAGGGCGATCCATTTATTCCAGGGCTTTTCTGCCTCAGTCCAGTTTGTATGGGCATACTCACACAAGCGGCCGTCCGTAGCTATACGAACGCACACATACACACACCACTGAGAAAGTTATGTTAGTCATGCAAGGAATGTCAGTTGTTGGGAGCACATTGTCTTTTTTTTTCTTTTTTCTTTTTTGCACAAAACCCCAGAGGATGTTTCCCACTTCAAATAGAGTCAGACTTTATTTACTATTGTAGAAAAACCCTTCATATTGCATTCATTTGTGCTGTTTCTTATGAATTTGTTGGCTCATATTCTAACTTCATGCGTCTTTTTTCTCTGCCGTCAGTCCTTGGACAGTTGCCCTCTTCAAGCCTTGTAAGCATGTTCTCTGGTGTGTGTGTGTGTGTGTGTGTATGTGTGTGTGTGCTTCCTGCACGAAGGATTGAGCGGGGTGAGATCGGCTCCTAATCCTGAGATTAGGCCGTGGCGTCGTAAGAGCAGCAGCAGACGAGGATTAAACACACTCGCATACACACACTCATAAAGGTTACGCGTTCAAATAAACATGCTGCTCATTCATAAAGTTGCTTCCCCCCACTGTAAACTCAAGTGGTGTCATTTGACAGTGAAATATTCATCACAGAGATGAATATTTCAGCGGATGGAGTTTCACTCTTTTTTACTCTGCCTTCAAACTACATCAGTGAAGTTTTTCAATCTGGTTTTCCTTTTTCTCATTTTAACCTGGGCTCAGTGGCAGGATGAAGCATTAAGTTATAAACCAGGTAACCCACCTGAAGTCTGGCTCCTCCTGTCCTTTTCTTGTCAGAAACTTGTTCATTCTGCTGCTGCTATGCTAGCTTGAGAAGCAAAACAGATTAATATATTTGACTGGCAGCCAATCAGAAAGATGAGCATGGCAAATTTCAATAAGTTTGTTTGATTTATATTTTAAAAAATAATTTTATATTTTAGAATCTTTTATCATCCTTCCAACTTTCTGAGGCCTCCCTAATGCCTTTTGGTGATCCCACAGAGGGCTGCGGCCCCCACTTTAAAAAACACTTAGAAGGTACAAGTGTCACACTAATATGTGTACTACGTACACATCTGCTGCCAGATTGATGTTCAAAGTGCTTCTCAAATGATGCAGCAATAACCCAATTAAACAGTTAATATCCTGCCAATCTATGCAGACACTTTGTGTGCGCTGTTGAAAATTCATCTCATCTCATGATACTGAAGGGTCTGATTCTGTGTTACCTGCTCCAAGTATTTTATTATGCAGTCTATAAATGTTCTAGACTGCATGTTGGGAATTAAACTTTCCTCTCCATGCGTAAAAATGAAGGAGACAATTATGTGACAGCCAAAGTAATGTACCCCGTACAATCTTATGGAATATAAAGATTTCTTTACTATTATAACTTCTCAAGTTTAGCGTCACAATGAATGATCACAAACTATTGATTCAAGCTGATAACCAGAGATTCTGAGCTACGTTTTAATGACAAATGTTGTCTTTGGTGGTCAGTTGCGAGTCATGACCCTGGCTTTAGTGGATCAGACAACCCACTGATGCAGGAAGCGCATGTTGAGGAGTTAACTGTGTTATTCTGACCCCTGCCAAGCTTGGAGGTCATGGCTTCCCTTTTGAGATAAATGTTCCAACCACCTGCAGTCTTTCTTCTAACGACTTGAAGCTTTTAAAGCCTTTCCATCCTGATGTATCTCTTTTTAGGTCAACAGTAAGCAGGCTGGTTTGTTTTTCCTGTTTATGATGTTTAATTCAGCAACCTATTTCTTTCACTGCAGAGAGTAAATGTATCTGCATGCTGTAGTATATTAATTCAAAATACATCACTAGGTTTTCATTGCGCTCTTTTAAGACGCACTACTGTACATGCAACCAGAGAACCGCTGAGACAACATGTCTCGGAAGCCCCCTGTGCAGAGTGTTTCTCGTAAATTGTGGCTAGCTAGTGAGTGACACCAACTCAGATTAATATTTTCTTTTAAAGATGAGCTTAAAGTATTGGTTATTCCTGGCATTGTGACGCCAGAAATGTTGTAAAATTTTAAATAAGTTTCCAAAACAAAAATGATGAATAGGCAAGCTTTCTGAATTTATTCTTTGCAGCTTTCTCTACTTTTTGAAAGCATATATCTAAAAAAAAATAAAAACTATTAAAAGCCTTCAAAATAATTGCTGATGGCAAGTATTTTGTTGATTTTGGAATTCTTCTTCTCCCTGACCTCTAACCTACCAGTTCTTTTGGCAGTACTCACTTCAGATTGGACTCATTTCTAAAATCTAATGACAAAGTGCTGATTAAGTGAAATGAAATTTACTTGAATGAATTTTAACATCCGACCGCCTTACCCCAGAGTTTAAAGGTGACCTCCTACTTCAGTACAACCAGTTCTGTGGACTGACAGTCAAGTTATGATTAAAGGTCAGGGTTATTTGGGGCAAACAGCCCCAAGTCTCAGTGGAAATGAAAAGCCCATCAAGATGATCATTTATACCAGATGTTAAATGCATTTTTTAAAACTGTAGATGAGTGATTATAGACTGATATTTTAATTTGGCTGTATTGCAGAAAGCTCACAAACACTGCATATGGCAGTGGCGTCCAAACTTTTGCACAGCAGGCCAAATTCACAAGTTAAAGGTACTTGGAGGAATCATTTGTCCTACCAATTAAAAACACAAAACTATTTAGTTAGAAATCTTTTCTGTTTAGCTGCTCAGCAATAAGTTAAATATGCAATATTTAATGAAACAAAGTAGAACAGAGAACATTTTTATAGGGGTGAAAAACATATTTGGCATGTTGCCTTGTTTTGAGAAATCCTTTAATCTCCATGGTGACCATTCAGCAATTCAAAACACCTGGCTGGACGTAGCACCACCTTCAGGGAGCTGCAGTTTCCAAGCGTACGACCTTCCACCTTACAGAACACCTCTCCTCCACGACTCCTTCAGACTAGCCAGCAGCAATTAGCAAACATCTGGTGGAACTGTTCATCTGCTGAGCTCATTATAGGAGTTACTTCTCAGTGCAATGCTGATTAAATACATTATTAAAGGGTTAATAGGAGCCATTTTGTGATGACTTCCTGAAGGTGGAGTGTCAGAAACAACAAGAGTTTCTTAAAGAGTCAGAGGCCCAATGTCAAGGTGTTAAATCAGGAAGTAAAATATATTTTATGTCATATTTGATACAACAGTTTTATAATAACTGAAGGTAACATAGTTACTTCATACTTTGCTTATAACTGAACTCTAAAGCATCAAAGCTGATAGATGCGGTTTATTCCCCAGTTTCCAGCAGTCTGAACTCACACAGATCGAGTCCACATCTCATATTTGGCAGCTAAGCTTTAAGTCAAAGCTAGCCAGCCAGGTTGCTAATTTGACAGTAGCTGTATTTGTAAAACACTCTACTAACAAAACAATCATTTGATGGAGTTGTTTCCGTGTCAGATGGACACGGCGGCTATAATTGGTACCTTTCTGTAACGTGATGGAAGCAGGAGAGCGTCGGCGCCAAGCACAGTCAGCTGTAGGCGTCATCCTGTTCCCGAGTACACCCCGTCCAACACGACTCTCACCATCTGCCCGCTTCGCTCAGACCTTTTCTCTCCACCACTTCTCACCTCTCTGCAACAACGGAGCAGATTCTGCCGGCTGTTGGATTGGAGTCAGCTGTGCTTACATGTTGGTCTACACATCTCCCACTCCTCTGAAGATCAGCTGGTGGAACCGGCCATCTCACAGTCCTGCCTCTGCCTGCTCAGTTTCTTTTTTAAGCTCCAAAAAGGAACATGTAATTACAGCCCCTCTGCCCCCCGCGCCTCTCCTCCCGCCGGGCTAATCATCACCTCTCAGACAGGCGTTATCTACAATCAGAGCCAATAAAGTGCATTGAAAGTTCACAGGAAACGATGGCTTTTTCTTGCCGCAGTGTTGGAGCCAATTGCAGCTCATCATTCAATAATCAAACTCTCCATTGATCTGTTGTGTACTTTTTCAGCAAATCCTGAAAATGTCCTAACTACACAGACTTGATGAAGAATTATTGAGTCAGCTTTTGGTGACCTTTTGATTTGACTAGCCAAAGCTACGTTCACACTGCAAGCGTTGATGCGTGAACAATCTGCTGCCCCGCAGTGACCTGCAGGCGCAGAAGATGTTCAGTTAAGGTCAGAATTATTACCCACCCTGATGAAATCACACTGAACTCTTACTATTCCCATGGAAATGGCCATAAAAATTTGTTCACACTTGCATTTATTCTACAAAAGCAGAAGTAAATCCTTTACTAGGTCTGATCAGTAGGTTTTATTGATGCACTGAATGATGACAAGGCCAACACTGTTAGACTTCTTGTGCATTTTAGACAACTCTATTCAGTTAATTTAAAGCCACATCTGAATAGAATAGAAATGAAGCGTTCTTTATTTTAACATAGTGGGGAAAAACAAGCAGCAAATTAAAGGTAAATATTAAAGAGATCCATTTTTAGCTAAAGTACATGTATACATATATGGTGTGCTCTGTTTAAAAGAAACTGGCAGTAAAAAACAGACTTTTTACATGACATGATAAAACAGTCCAAATGACAGCAGTGATGGCTATAAAGCAGAGCTGCACTCTTTTCAGTTCATTGAGCTTTAAAAGAAACGGCCCAGACAACCATAGAATGTAGAGACTACAGAAGTCAGGTTTATCATTTTGGCCTGCTGCAGCTGCTTTGGCTAGCTTTGGTAACAAAAAGAAACACGCTCAGCAATTAATAAGCACCATAAAAAAGTCACTGCATCATTTAGTTGGAAATGACATTTTATTGCAAACTGGACACCAAAATAAAATAATTTGGCCTTCCTGAAGGATCCGAGTTCATATTTATCATCCCCTATGTTTTTTGAAGTCTTTGACCTGCAGCTTTAATTAATCACTGCCACATTGTAGTTTTATATAAATAGGCACATTATATGAATTGAATAAGACATGCTTTCTCTACAAGTTAGGCTTTCTCTACGCAAATTACACTTCCATAATGACAGATAATGAAGCAGTTTGTCACATTTATGTGAAGTTTTAGAGTTTTTTGTGTTGGTGACCTGGTTAGCTGTGTAATGAGTTTGCACTACAATTGGTCATCTTTAATTATTCACCTAAAAAATCTTGGAAAGTTTACCAACTTGTAGAGAAAGCATTTGGTTTGGTAAACTTTCCAAAACAACCAGTACCGAATGAATTCTAGCTTTGCTGTTGTAAAATGAATAATGAATAAAAAAAATCCTTACTACATTATTTTTCTTTCAGACGCCCCTTTTCTTACCCCCTTGTGCTTACTCTTGTTCTTGGTTTTGATTTTATTTTTCTGTAAATACATCACCAAAACTGAAAATAGCCGAGTCAGCCTTTTCCCCTCAGTCGCTACTTCCCCACCAAAGAGGGCCGTGGTTAAACGGATGTTTATGGTGGTTCTGACGTCTGACTGTCTGACCGGCCGGGTCACTGGATGGAACCTTTTGAGCTCAGAAGTTACAGATGTCTGTCTGCAGCTGGATTCCAGATGAATCTTTAAATTGTTATTTACAGTGGAAACCACAAGTTTACATACACCGCATTGAGACATTTTTCCCCTCAATGTCTGAAGTTAAATCAGACCCAACTTTTCCATTTGAGATCACAATAATTTGCTGGAGTTCTGGTCCATTCCTCCTGACAGAAGAACTGGACAAAAACACACTGCAGTTATTAAAGTTTCTTGGCTGGCCCTGCTGTACAGTGAAGGACAATAGCAGGTTTGTTTTACTTTCATTTCTTTCATTGGAGTTATTTGAAACTTGCTCAGTAAAAACGCCGACACTAAGTTATTTGAAATCAAATAACTTAATTTTAAAGCACGATGAAGTAACTGTTAACTTTTGTTAACAGTTAGTTAACCAAATATTACTTTGACTTCGAAATTTAGTTTACGCTGTATATTCCAAATATGACTTAAAACTAATTTTACTAATGCCTTGAAATTGGGCCTCTGTCTCTTTAAAAGCTTCTGTTCTTTCTCAAACTCTGCCTTCAGCAAAGTTTTTACCAGCGTTGCATTGAGAAGTAGCTCATATGAGCTGAGCTAATGCGCAGTTTTACCAGGTGTTTGCCAATTGCTTCTGGCTAGTCTGAAGGAGCTGAGTGGGGGAGTCACAGGGGAAAGGCTGCTCTGTGAGGCAAAAGCTCAGAAGCTTGAAACTGCAGCTCTGATGAGGAGCTGTGTCACCCAGGTGAAATAAAAGCACGGTGGTTGACTTTTAGACCTTTGCCAAGGTTGATAACATCGGTGGATAAGAGCAGCTTCACATGTAAAAATCGGCCGATCACCGATCTCCCAAAATTAAGGTAATGGGCACAGATAAATCGGTGCACCCCAATTGATAATAATATTCACACCGTATGCTCACTATTGGTTTGCTGTAGAAGCGCTGCGGTGCAAAGAAGTCGACTAGAACAAACCACAAAAACTAAACTGTGGTCTTTAAATCAGAGCCGTGAGCCGACACATGCAAACATCCTGTGTGAGGCGAAGCTGCAGGATGATCACTCTGAGCGACTAAACGTTTGCATTCCTTTCTCTAGCCGTGTTTGTTTAGCCACAGTGTGCCTCTTTCCTGATGATGCGGGCAGCGTAGTGTTACCTGTGAAGCAGCAGAGCACCCGGCTCTCCGCTGAGCGCTCGGCCTCCTCCTGACGCTGTGTATGATTATAGCCGACGTGAAGACGTGATAAGAGGATCAGGTCTTCTGCACGTGAACTCTGTTTTGTAATTGGAGGATGAATAAAGTCTGTTGCCTTTGGTGTGACCTCAAGCTTCTCCCCCCGGCTCACACACACACTCATACACTGTACGTATATCTCTTGAGTGTTTCAGTCTCAAACCTCAGCTTCTTCTTGCAGCAACTGGAGCATCCGGGCGTACAGTCAAACCTTTCCTGTCAGCTGAGTTCTCTGTGTGGCTGCGGCCTGCGGTCTTTCATCATGTGGCAATAGATCGGTGCTGTGATGATGCACCGTGTGCATTTGTTTGCATGTGCAGAATATGAGAAATGCTGCAACTTCCTTACCTGAAGGCAACATTTCTTCATTAATCCTGCTGATCTATGTTCTTTGTTTTCATGGCAGCTTGTCCTGTTTTGATATGCCAAGTTTTGGAGGCATTGACGTAAACCCAACAGATAATACTTTGGAGGTAATTTGGTGCTTTTAAAAAAAATGGTTCTCTCTGTATCATTTGCTCAGCAGCCTCCCCTCCAGGGTTTCCTAGAGGATGCCAGTGCCAGATGGGGCATAAAAGCCCTCCTGTTCTGGGTCTACCCCAGGGCTCCCCACAGTTGGATCAGTTGGATGTGCCCCACCCCCCAAACTGTGTCTTTGCTTTGTAAAATGGCACCAGCTTTCCTCCTGGAGGCTGACCTCAGCCACAGTTTAAACTCACTTTTCTGGAAAACCGTCGTTCACATTGGTCTTTTTTTTTTTTTTTCCCCCTATGTCTTCTTCTGTGTTCCAACAACAACTTCAAGACTTGGCACTGGCGTTTATAACAACTAGGAGTCCTTCCTTCCTGCAAATTACACTTCCATAATGACAGATAGTGAAGCAGTTTGTCACATTTATGTGAAGTTTTAGAGTTTTTTGTGTTGGTGACCTAGTTAGCTGTGTAATGAGTTTGGACTACAATTGGTCATCTGTAATTATTCATCTAAAAAATCTTGCCATCACCTTAGCATCATTGTGCCATTTAGTTGGTTTATTGAAAAGCCTGTCATGTGGGAGCAAAAGTGAAGAATTGTGGAACATCAAGTTTTTCTGTATGTTCATCATCACTGTCAGGACAAGCAGTGGGCGATATAAACTTAGGATTTTATCACAATATTTGTCAGTACAACTGTGAATAATGATGCAAATTGGGATTAAGAAATAAGGGAGGAAATATTAAAACTAACCTTTTAGTCAGTGTTAACAATGAACTGAAATCTGTTGTGACAACGATAAATAAAAATTCTTCTCATGATCATATATTTTTCACGATAAACAACGACCCTTAGTCAGGTTGGGGTTTTAGTTTTGCAATAACCTTACCACCATATATATATGTTGGCCTAATTGGAAATGAATTTCAAAGCTATAATTATTAGTTAAGTTAATCAGAAAGTAGGTCATGCTGTCAGTTTCACTTTAATAAATCTTCATCAACGCAGACAGTGTTTGCATAACGTTGCATGAGATCAAGTTTATATTGGTTCGCTATGCACTATTTGGGAAGCGGTTATGTAAATACTGTTGCAATGTTGCACATGTGCAGAATAAAAAGTGTGAGAGCTGCAGGAAAAAAAAAATCAGTGGCATCATGATGAGCTACACCAACGCTACTGAAAAATAAGGCAGATATGAAGAGGTTATTACACACCTGCAAAGCCTAACAAACATATTCAGTACATGGGAGTTAGTTTTATTTTTTTCATTGTTTGTTTTCTCAACAAGCTGAGGCGTCCTGATCGAGCGTCATGTCAGCAGGATAACCCGACACGTGCTCAATTCTGCTGCTTATAATGTAAAAACTTTCTATTTCATTCACTTTCACTTCTTCTCCAGAACTCTCTCCTCGGACATTTTCACACTGCTCGTTTCTTCTTCTTCCTCTCCTCCCTCGCGTTCTCACCCACAGACACGTTTTCACCCTTTGTCTCACTGGAGGTTTTCCTATTGATGTGACCACATCAGGCTTTCTGTGGGGGTCATTCCTGCTCACCCCTCTGGCTCAGTCATGCTGCAGCTCCTCGTTTGGTTTCCTCCTGACCCAAACAAAGGGTCTTTCAGTGGAAAGCGCCCACTGCGCTGGGCAGTGGCACTGATGTTCTGTTTGTGCATGTTCTTTACACAAACATGTACTTGTGACTGTACTCAGCTGGGTTTGGATGGAATGGGCGCTCGGAGGCCGAAGACGGCGGCAAAGATCCAGTTGCCATTTTAGGCCGGTTGATCAGGATTCCTTCACTGTGCTTTGCAAAAGTTGCACGTTCTGTCACTAAAATTATAATGTTCATGTGTTTAGATGGGATTCTGTAGACAAACACCAATGTAATTAATTTACTTAATTTGTTTCTGTAATGAGAAACAGAGAGATTATATTGACATTTTCTGAGACTTTCCTGTACTGCACTAAGCAGAAAGCAGTTATTTGCGTATCTAAATGCACCATAGAGCTGTTAGGCTGTAGGAAGGTGAGACCCCTGCAGTCTGTTTGAAGTCTTTGTGTTGGACGTAGTGGTGCTTTGATTGTAACATATAGCAGGGAGATTCCAGGGTGTGTGTGCACCGCTGTGATCATCACATCACAAGGGCTGACTGATGCTAACCTGAGGCACCACCATCATCATCATCATCACCCTCAGCTATCTTGGCTGTTAATACACCACCTATGTGGGTTCCCTTGTTTTTTTTTGTTTTGTTTTTTTCTGTAAATTCTTTTTTAGCTCAGCTCTACTTTTTCAGCTGGGTCCCTTGGATTCCATGGGTTGATGTTCTGCTCTCCATACAGTGTAGGCAGTGAACAGGCTGTGAGGGTGGGAGGAAACGGTCAGGATTTGTGGACAATTGAAGGATTACATAATTTGCAAATGTTGTGAAACCAATGTGGAGAATCAGGTGAGCCGTAGATGGAACAGGAGAAATGTTAAAATATTTGATCCCGTATAAGACCGGATCAGTGTAGTTCTATGGTTCAATGTGAAAAATATCTGGCCTACTCGATCTTTTCACGTCAACACCTTATGTCTTTCACATGCAGCTATTCTTATCCCTCTCAAAAGAGAATAGGATGACTATTAATAGATATTTAATAATTTAAAAATGTATTGTAATGCAAAACAGTAACAAGTCAAATAGATGTTCAAAGTGCAAATTAGGAACTTTGCATATTGCAGCCAGTCTTGCAATAAATCTGAAGAAGCCTCTGAAGACTGTCATGAAAAACTAAATTTCTGGCCAGCAGAGATGATGAAAATTAACAAAAGTCAACAAACAGAACAAATCAGAAGTAGCAAAACAGAGCTTCTCCAGCATGCTGCCACCATGAGATTAGCTAATGCTAGCCTAGCACAGCTAGCACTTCTAAAAGTCTTACAGATTGAAAGACAATTCTCTTTTTGTTCTAGAACTCAATGAAATGAATAAATAAAAAAAACAAATAACTTCTTTTTTATTATTTATAAAATGTCAAACAAATGTATAAACTACATTTGCATAACTCAGATGCTTGGTGGCTGGTGTCACTGATGTCAAACTGACCTCTAGTAAATAGTTCATATTAGGAGAGATTTAAGTGGAGTGGCGTGATTGCTTTTTGAGTTCAGCCAATCATCTTTTATGTGCACTGTCTTTAAAAACATAGTTGTTGCAACAAAACTGATCCAAATCAAATCTGACATAAAAGCTTTAAAGCGCTGAATAGCCTCATGGCTAATGTAAGCGTGAATAAAACCTTGGCATTGATTAATGGGTCTCTTGAACACGTGAGATCATTTTTTCCCTTGGGCCGGTTTTGTCTCGTCCTCCTAAAAGATGGAGATGATTTCATCTATTTTAAACCGGTTGTGATTCTCATATGAGTGCCTATTTTAAGAAGCGGTTCTTAACATCGTTAGCTGCTAGGTTTCTTTATAGGAGATGGTGTTGCTGGCGACGGGTCGACTCCTCTCTGTTCATTGTTCCTGCTCTGATTCTGTCAGAATAAACATCTGTAGCTCTCTCAGAGCTATTTAAAGGGGACATGTCCATCTGATTTAGGATGAGAAAAACGGCATCTGCTCAAACGTATTATCTTTGTAATATATATTCAGCACAAAAACAGATGTTTTTCTTTGTTGAAGTCATGCATTTTTAAGCAGCCTGTTTCTTTCCCCTTAAATGGTGCCATAAGGAGTTCTATGAACCCCAATTAGGCCAATTGCAGATTTCTTTGGCTGAAAAGCTGCTAAATATAGCAACAAAGTTGTTAATTTGGCAACAGTAAGGCGACTGTCGTTAACCAGGTATGTGACCTTGTGGGTGGGTCTGTCAGTCAGTCAGTCCTCTCTCATAGCAGAGCAAAAGGGGCTGATGTTCAGACCTTTGCAGAGGGTAAGATTTGTTTAGCATGCAAGTATCGGTCAATGACCGGTCTCCCAAAATCAAGGAACTCGGCGACGATTTATCTGTGCACCATTATCAGGAATCCTGAGCACTTTTTGATCATTTAAATTAATTTACAATAAAGTTTACACCAATTTAATGTATGATTTTTAGCGCATAGAAAGAAAATCGACTACAATCAAAAATGTCAGACCTTGCACCAAAGAAGAATATAAATCGGTATCGGCGGGTAAAAGCCCGATTAGTGAATCTGTGATTGTGTTGGGAATTTTGATGGGGGCTGGTGGATAGCTTAAAACCCAAAATGAAAAAAAAAGTTGGCTAGCCCTAAAGCACTAGTCATAAACATTAGTTCCACTAATGTTAGCATTAGCATTACACCAACATGGTATTGAGCAGTAGCTAATGCTAAAGCGCTATACCAACATGGTATTTAGCATTAATTAATGCTATTGTGCTTCACCAACACTGTTTTTACCTAGTGCTAAAGTGCTAACTTCAATTCAAATTATAGCTATAAAATATAAAATGGGAAGTTTTTCTATGAACCCAATATCTTTCATCATCTTGTTGTGTCACTTGTGTCGTTGCATAGCTACATGCTAAGTTTCCAGTATACCAAAGTGCATGCCTACTGAAATTTTCTTGTATTTGTTATGGGCAATGATTCATAGCAGATGTTTCCTAAATGAAGAGGGAACTACCTGTATGATACAACCTGATCTGGATCAGCCAATCAACCTGAAGTTGGTGTTGTTGGTTGATTTTAACTGAGGTCCATCAGATTTCCCTCCCCCCTCCCCTCTTATTCATTAAATGCCAGAACTTCCATCATTTTCCGTCTCTCAACCAAACTTCTCATGAAAGCAGAATTCAGCTCCTGAAATCTCTTTAAACATGGAGTCTGACTGCCGCGGCCTGAGCAAGTCCCGTCCCCCAGCAGTACTGTACATGCCTGCCCTCACTCTGCTGATTTCATGGCTCTTAACCAAACACAAAGACTCAATTATGGCTCTGCTTTCAGAAATAAACTCACATTTTCTCTCCATTTCTTTTTCTCCCCCTCTCTCTGTTCTTCTTCGCCCATCTTTTCACACTCTTCCTCCTCCCACTCAGTCACTTTCAGCCTCATCTCCAGGATTGAACTTAAAAAAGCCACATTTTCCATTTCATTACCTCACCCTGATTTTAGGAGTTACAAAACAAAGTGGAGGGGGTGAGACGAAGGCATGGTAGGAGGATTGCAGAGTGGGTCATAATTAAGCGAGTAATTAGGCCTCGTCCCCGGCAACCCTCGGCCCACCTTCTCGTCCTTTGAAGTCCTCTCCTCCAGACTACCCAGGGTGCACTTGGGAGGCATCCAAAGGAATGGGGGATGTCGGGAATGTGGGTCAAAGCGAGTGTGTGTGTGAATATCTGGAGATGCTGCTGCTGATGAAAAGAGAGTGTGTGTTGGTGGTGGGGGGGCAAAGTTCCCCTCAGCGCTTCTACCTCCTTTTGGTGGGTTGCTTCTGATCCTTTTCATGCTGAAATCAATTCCCCGCCTGCATGCAGACACATCATTCATATGTGCCAGTTTTGATACACACACACACACACACACACACACACACACACACACACACACACACACACACGTCACATGAGTCCCTTTGTTTTGGTTTGGTGCAGAGATAAAACCCTGCTCTGTTACACTTCTGTGTTTGGGGGACAAAGAGCGCTTATCTCATAGACTGAGTGTGTGCGCACGGGGCGGGAGGCGGGAGGCGGGTGGGAAGAATTTGATTGTGCGAGTTTTTTTTTTTGTTGTTTTTCTCGGATGCAGTTATTTTACTTTTTTTCCCCCATCTTTACAAGCTGCACTTTTCAGACTCGTTAAACTGTTTCACTTTCTTGTTTTCCCTCCCTGGAAAGCTTTTTGGAAGTTATCATCACATGGGGCCACCAGGGCCGGCATGATGCATTTCCTCTGGAGCAGTGGTCACTAACACGTTGTCGAGTAGGATGGTGAAAATCATTAGGAAAGAGGGTGAGGATAAATATTTAGATGAAAACAATATTTTCCAACAGATTGAAATGGTTAAACATTTTTTTTCTGTATGTGGTTATGTCAAACCGAACTTTACACTATTTCTCTTTAAAGGAAATCCCTAGGTGTCTTTCAGCATAGTTCATGATTTCAACATCCACTGCAATGTATTAGACACAGATTTCATCATAAAAACTCCTTTCACACTAATTGGTAGTCCTGCAAAAGAACAAAAAAAAAAAACTTACAATAAATTAATTTTCTTCATTTGACAAAACTCAAAAATGTAATGCGTGAATATTTGGTTTGGAAAAAAATACACTATAAAAACAGCGATTGATGACATTTAAAGTCACAATTTACATAATTTGTTGAAAAAATATATTTGCTTAGTGAGGAGTATGGAAGCCCATTTCTGTCATGAAAGAAAAAATAAAAGGCCAGGAGGAAGACCCAATTTTGTCTTGTAGACACAATTATGAGATTCAAAGTCATAATTAAGAGATATAAAGTCACAATGTTGGCTTTCAGTTATATTAGGCAAAATGATAATTTCAACTTTCTAAGTCATAATTGTGCGATTCAGAGACATGATTTTTTATGAGATACCAGTTTCTCCAACGACGAGCCCCGTTGGAGAAACAGTGTGATTTTCTATCTCCTAGACTTTGACTTTAGACTTTGGAAATGGGTTTCCATAGGAGAGCGACATGCATACAACGGACAAATAACACGCTTATACATACAACTGACCACTGTAGAAACCTTCATATTTATACTAGTAAAATGGTTCAGAAATGGACGGAGAACTACGACTTTGGTTTGGAATCAGGAAAACTGTGAAATTTGGTCATAAAAACCATGTAGGAAGCCTGCACTTCCTCTGTTGAATGAATCAAACATTTGCTGATGATGGTGTTCTGTTTACACCAAGGAGTAAAAGAACATAAATCTATTCATGATAAATAAAGCAAATGGGTCGTTTTTTATTGATGTTCTGAAGCTGGTGGAGGCTTGATGCATCCTAAAATATGTCTTCAACCACCGAAGATTATTATTATTATTATTATTATTATTATTATTCTATGGCATGCCTTCAAGACAATATAAAACTAAGATGGCTTATGTGTTGGTGCGAGCTTGTGATGCTGATTCATTAAGAGCTTCTCGCCATGTTCTGTCATCACTGACAAATTGTTGCAGAGGTGTGTGTGTGTGTGCGCGTGCATGTGTGTGTGTTGACTCACAGATGGTGTCCCTTTTGTACAAGACGAGCTAACAACTTTGACAGAGCCCGATGGAGGCGGACGGTACCGGCGGAGGGGCGGCTAGCTTCTCATCGCAGCTTAGACGGGACGGGCTGGACGTTTCTGCTGCTGCTTCCTCACCCCGTTTCCTCGAGCCGTGCTTGCATGCCCTTTTCACACACACACACACACACACACACACACACACACACACACACACACACACGGACACATACAGAATAATTGTGCAAAGACACACTATTGCAATAACAGAGGGTGACACAATGAGCAGGGACTGGGTCGGAGCAGATTGAGCAAGGTGTTTCCTGTGACCTGGACGACTGCACACAACACACAACACACACACACACACACACCCTTGGTGCTGGGTCTGCCAGCCCCTCCTCATCAGATCTTAATTTCTCCCTCCGTACCCATGTGAACGTGTGTGTAGGTGAAAAACGGCTATGTTGCAGGCTGTGATGCACATCCTTTATTTATGCTGTCTTCATGCTTTATTCATGCTCTGTTCAGGCATTTGCAAAGTGAATGAATATTGGATTAAAAGCAGCGTTCCGTTATTCATGAGTGGGGATATTTTGGACTGTGCCGGTGCCTTGTGTAATCCCCCGTCTGGCATATTGCAACATTCAGCAAAACTACCCTAAAATACTGGACTTCTTCACTTAAAACTGACTGTGTGTGTGTGTGTATGTGTGTGTCCGACAGGCTGTGAACTGCCCTGCTATGGAGAAGATGAAGAGGATAAAGAAGCGCCTGTCGTTAACTCTCCGGCCCAGTCTGACAATCGACGAATCTCTGTCCGAACTGGCCGAGCAGATGACCATTGAGGACGGTGGGACAAAGGACAACGGTAACAACCTGATGACTGTAAAACCTCGTTTACTCTGGTCCCTAAAGTAGGATGCAGATTTTGCTGAGTTGCCATCCTGTCAGATAAATTGTGCCTGAAATTATTGCGATGGACGACAATGTTGTCATTTGGAGACCATTTTAAACTAATATAATATAATGGCATAACGGTTTGAGTACACCCACTTAAAGATCATAAAACGAATATTTCTGTAGAACATTTAACACTGGGACCGGAAAACATTTTAAATATTCAAAATAAACCAACAAAACAACAATAGTTAGAATGGATTGTGAAGTCTCTGTAACCATAATTGCGTTTCAGAAAGATACGCCATTCAGCTTAGACAGAAAAAACAGGCAAAAGTGTCGGGTAGTTCAAACTAGCTACTAAGGTTTTCAGGTTTTCTCAAAATGGCAGCTTTCCAACAACATCAAAGGAGAGCATCTCTTTATCAGCTGTTGTCCAAATGGAAATCATCATTCAATTGATTTATTACTTATTGTGACAGGTTTAGCTATACTTACATCTAACAGTTCTGTCACAGTAACACATTTTGCAATTCCTTACCATCCTTTTGGATTCCAAATGACTGCCTCTACCAAAGAAAGGGCAGCACATTTTCTTTCTGAAAATTGATAACATGCCAAAAAATCTCTTAACAAACTTTCAAGTGTCCAATCGCATTACTGCCCTCAACATAAAAACACGTGTTGGTATTATTTCCTTTAGCCCTTTAGAATTATTGGAATAATAAAAACAAATTCATGGTTTAAGGAGAAACGAGCAGTGAACTGTTGCCTGAGGAGCGGCAGTGAAGCTTCTCCCTCCACATGTCTGTCAGCAGCAGACATTTAACAGCTCTCTGCTGAGCTTTCTGGGTCTTGACAGCTCTCAGGGGTGCTGAGATTATGAAGCGCTGATGTCCATGAATTAAGAAAGATGGCTCTGTGAGCGAGACAGTTGCAGCTGCAGCGGCTTGCACCGAGTCGCTCTGCATCAAGTTATGTAACAGAATGGAGCTACTTCACCAACACACACACACACACACACACACACACACACACACACAGAGGGAGTCTTGTATCGCAGATTTCTGACGACGTTATGTTGACTTTTATTACTTTCTTCCTGATTCAAATGAACTCGATCGTAGCCAAACCCTGATCTCGTCCTATACCATAAAACATGATTCACATCTTTGTGCTCTGCTCCTTACCTCACCAAGGTGACGGAATAACAGACTGAAGACATTGGTATTGCCTGCCCACTCAAACAAAAAGCAGCGAATCTGTAGGGAACAGACACCCACTGTTCAGAAGGACCCGCTTTTATTCAGTCTTTACAGTTATATAACGTCCTGCTTGGTACCACAGCTAAACACAGCCAGGAAGCCGTTGGATTGACTGACACATGAACACAGTCTATTGCCACTTATCGACAGCTTTCAGAATAAATGGATGCGCATCCATCTTTTTCAGCACATTTGCCTTTTCAGCCTTTTCCCTGTCGCTTTCTGCTCAGAATGACTCACTAATAACAGAGTTTAAGAATGAGCTGCAGCTAGTGAAGCCACATGAATTAGAGACACTTTAGCAGGTGTTGGGGTCAAACCATACAATCTTCACGTCTTTGAGCTGCATAAAGCAGTACGAGGCTAAACTATTCCATTTAAGTGTTGAGCAGAAGCAAAATGTTTGACCAACAGGGCACCAGTGAATTCAAACCATCTAAAAGGGCAGAAACACATAAATTCATACTTAAAGAGTGGAGTGAACCTGAACAGTCACTCCACTGAAATCCAGAAATTCCATTAAAAAAAAAATCTGACTTTTAAGATTTGTACCATCTTTAGAGGTGAGGTGCATTCATCTTGTAATTCCCCTGTGTTTTTGCCCCTGAAGGCAGCATAGTGTTAAATGTAAGGTTAGCTTGTAGGAACATGACAGACTTTGAACATAAAGTTTTAAAGAGCAGATGTGGAGCAGATGGTTTGTGGGAGCAGATAGATAATCTGCAGACTTGAGACTTACTTTTATAAGTCAAAATGAAACAAAATGTATGAATTTTAGTGTTGAAACTGCCGGTTCATCCAATTTTGAGAGAAAACCTGGTTGGGTCATTTGCTTACCAAAGTTTGTAGCTGAAGTTCCAAATGAATAAACTAGGGCTGATAGCCCATTGTTGTCTGTTGCCCACCATTCTCAAGGGAGGAAAATATTTTAATGTTAAGATCTAGTTGAAGGGATTTCCTCACCTGGTCTGTAACCTTTGTATACATTTCATTTTCTTTCAATCCATCATAGGTTTTGGGTGGAAAAACAAAATGTACTAATTGTTGGTTGGTAAAGATGCTACAGGGTTAACTCAGCATTAGCCTAGCTAAAGTCTGGCATAAGGAGCCAGCTTGCTTTTCAACAGTAGCATGATGTTAATATTATTGTTTATGAACAGGTTGTTAAATATATTTCTTGTTTAAAAAAAAACATAAACCATGTTTAGGATATTTTATGTTTCGTTGATTATTTTTCGTCAAGCTAGCTCAGGGGTGGGCAACTCCAGGCCTGGAGGGCTGGTCTCCTGCAACTTTTAGATGTGTCTCTACTTCAACACACATGAGTCAAATAATGAGGTCGTTAGCAGGACTCTGGAGAACCTGACTGCATTTAGGAGGTGATTCAGCTGTTGGATTCAAGTGTGTTGGACCAGGGAGACATCTAAGAGTTGCAGGACATCGGCCCTCGAGGACCAGGATTGCCCACTGCTGAGTTAGCTGCTACTGAACATAGTTAATAACATCAAAGATTCACAACAAGTCTACAAACATTTTTTGCTGTCCTGCTTTTGTAGAAAACAAAAAGTCAAGTTACCTTTCATGAACAAGCTTAGAATATTTTCTCCCAGTGTTCCCTTCATTGGTTTCTTTTCTTTTAAGTAGCAGAACAATTAGGACAGCTACTAGCTACAGCTGCTAATAAAGATAACATCAAAGACTAAGCCACATTTAGTCCTTGTTGAGATTTATTTTGGGGGTTACAGTGGCTACCTTGGTTTCAGAGTAAAGAAAGTAAACATGATCCATAACTACTGGTGTAGCTTAGCATTAGCATTGCTAAATGAGTAAACACCAAAGCAGCTCACCCCTTTTTCTAAATTAGCTTATCTGTGTTTTTATTGACAGTCTGCTAAACATATTTGGCATGTCAGTCACTGTTTTAGATGTCTCTTCAAATGCCAATTGACTTGGCTAGATACTTGCTTACTTTTGTTAACGTATTTTTTTTACATTAAGGGTTTCCAATGCGGTGTATTTGATGAGAAGCGGCTGGTAACATTGTCAGCTTGACTTGGTATTGGCTAAGCTCAAATCTGAAACACAAAAGCAGCTAACCTACTTTGTAGCATGGTGTGTTTCTGAAACCCTTGGTCTGTTTGGCATGTTTCGCATGTGTTCCTTAATATTTTCTTTTTAATTGCCAGAACTGTAAGGCTCACTGCCTGCCACACAACAAATTCTGCAGAGTTAAAGCAACACTATGCCGAGTCTGTTTGGTCCTTTTCAGGATCAGCATTAATTGAACTCTTACAAAGTTATTTCAACAATAGTTTGAGTAGTTATAACTATTTCAAGTGTTAAAATTAAACTATTTCTTGTGGAAATAACTCTGAAGGAGTTAAATGAACACCAATTTTGATAAGGACCAAAAAGACTCGGCATAGTGTTGATTTAATTCTGCAGAATTTGCTGTGCACTTCTGTTACCAGTTATCTATATCAAAGGTTGGCAACATTATCCAGGTGATGTAATATTGAAGCCACTGTTTGGCTTAACTTGGTTTTGGCTGGAAATGCTGTAGTGGTTAGCCTGTCATTGTACAGCACTGGGACAAACATCTAATCTGTAAACAGTCAAGTTTATTTTTATGATCAAATGTTCAGTTTATCGGTTAATGTATCTCTGTAATAAACAAATTATTGCTGCCTGCTTGCTTTATTAAACTTTGAAAATAAAACATTTGCAGCTTTTCCTTTGACGCATACTTATGTGGCTTTTTATAGTTTAGGCGGGTTATTGGTTCTGTTTTAAACATGTTGGCTTAAATTTAATATAATATTTTGTTGTTTTGAATGAATCCATGCCATATGTGATTTATGAAATGACTAGAGTTTGACTGTGGCTTCATTTTTCCACCTGGAGGTCTGTTTCCCCCGTTTCTTGCATCGATTTTTACTCAGCCGCCTCGTTTTTCTGCTGCAGAGCCCTTCATGAGGAATGGCCGCCCCCCCACCTCCCACAGCATGCACTCCTTCCTGCACCAGTACACCAG
Organism: Poecilia formosa; assembly: GCF_000485575.1. Classification (NCBI taxonomy): domain Eukaryota; kingdom Metazoa; phylum Chordata; class Actinopteri; order Cyprinodontiformes; family Poeciliidae; genus Poecilia; species Poecilia formosa. Next base: position 808,108 of record NW_006800223.1, read on the forward strand.
CTCCTTCAAGAAGCCGCCGCTCCGCCGGCCGCACAGCGTCATCGGTGGGAGCCTAGGATCCTTCATGGCCATGCCCCGCAACAACGGCAGCCGTCTGGGTGAGCCTCGCCAACACAAAACACACACACACACGAAGGAACGGAAGGAAACAAGCAGATGGCATACGGCAGCAGACAGGAAGCGTGTCATGATGCTGAGATTTCCACCCTCCTTCCTCACATATGCAGATACACAGTCGACAGAATGACTCGCCGTCATTCCCATGAGCCAGCTTCCCCGTGACCCCCCTGGTCTCCCCCACCCTCCTGCCTGGGCTGCTAGATGTGGGACTCAGACAAACGTGACACAGCTTCCTGCGTGAGCTGATTCATCTCAGCTGAGCCACGCAATAGAATATGTCAAAGCCACAGCCGTTAAGATGATTCACAGGACATAAGAACCAATTATCATTTATATTATTATTTACATGCTTATATGGTATGATAAATAATCAGACTAGGAATGGGGATGCACCGACCCACTTTTTTCCCTTCCAATACCGATACTGATATGTGAGGTTTAGTATTGGCTGATACAGGGAAAAACAGCTGAATTGACATAAAATGTTTTACTTTTTTTTAACACGGACATAAATGTACTGAAATACAAATTTGTTTGATAACTTTTCACCAGCACAGCACACTTAAACACACCAACAGCTTCACGAGCTTGGTCAAACATGTAAAAACAGCATAACTTTAATTTGTTCAGTTAGAAGTAGAACAGCCAATATAAAACAAATGAGAAACTGACAAAGACAATATGATATGTAAAAATAAACCTTCTATCAAATGGTCAGAAAGAGCAATTAGGAATTCTAAATATAACATAAAATAAACAAAGTATGATGTCACTCAGAGCACAAAGCAAACAGCTTTATTTAAAGACCTGAGATAAAATGATGTAACGCAGAGCGCTGTTAGAAAAGCAGCTTTGCCTTTGGCAGCTCTGTAAACAGTAATGCCCGTTTATTGTGGCCCCAAACGACAGTATTGCCTCAACACTTTCAGGAATCACCATGAGGTAATTCAGAGGATCCATCCCTGACACTGCTGAGCAGCAGCTACATTGTTTCAGTTCTAACCTGTGAAATATTGTAACGAATCTGTGGTGGATTTAGCTTCACAGGTTAATTTGGTTACTTTGCGGCTTTTGTTTAAAGCTTTTATGCAGCTCAAGTTTGTTTCGAGTCAATCTAGAGAATCAATGTGTGAAAGAAATTCATGTTGCTATCAGAAATGAAATAACATTGATGTTCTCAAACTAGTTTAGGTTGCCTCAGTAAAGAAGTTATTATTTAAAGGTCCTCAGCTGTGCAAACACACTCTCATTTCTCTGCTTTTGCAAAATAAACAAATTTCGATACAGTCTAAAAATACTTCATTCTAGTGTCAACAGTTTTTATCAAAAAACTACTAATTAAGCAAATTTATTTTTGAAATGTCAAATTGTGCAATTATATGGTCAACAGAAACACAGCTAGGGTAGAAGAAGGGTAGAAAAATAAATCCAGAAACATGAATGAAATAGAATTATGTGGGTTGGTCCTGAAGTAATGAATCAATGAATCTTTGCAGTGAATTGACTTTGCTCATTTAAAGTGCCTTGAGACGACATTTTTTGTGCTATGTAAACACCTTGAATTAAATTAAATTATTACTTTTCTAACTTCCTAAGTTTATTCTTCTACCCACTCATTTGATCGTTTATTATTGAGCATTATTTGTAATTCATAACGCTCAAACTTCGAAAATACGAAAACTGTACCTTTTCTAACCTCCTGTCCTGTAGCTGTGCTGCAGCAGTAACACGCATATTCTGTAGTGATTCTGTCCTCTTAAAGAGAGCAGCCAATAGTTTTTTGTTTAAATCTCTGCTTGTTAAAGAAAAGCCAATGTTCCCAACTAGCTATACATTAGACATCAGTTATCCTCCTCCTCTTGTTCTTATGATGCTATAAATCAATCATCTGTACCTCAGCATGTTTCCTTCCTGAATGCTGCGGCTGCATTGTCAGAACCGTTCTGTCCAACAGATGGTCCACTTCTCTGGGCCCGGAAATGCTACAAGGACCCATTGAGCCCCACACTGGACCCTGTCCCAGTTAGAGGGACTTGGATGTAAAAAGGGGACAGCTAAGTAGGACGTGGATGTTCCACATCTAGCTGTTGCACTCTGTGTTCATTATCAGACATGCTAATGAGGAGGAACAGAGAGAGGGGCAGCTTCAGAGCTTCAGAATGAGAAAGGGAAAAAAAAAGAAAAAAGGTTGTGTTTAAATATTCAGGATGAAACACTGCAAAGTGAATTCAGCAAAAGTTTGTTGAGAGAGAAATTGGTTATAAAAACCAAACAAACGAAGTTAACGGAGAAGCGGTGTGTGGATGTTTTAACGGAGTCGGCTGATGGAATGAAAACAGAAAGTCTGGGGTGTTCACACAGGAGGAATTCTGGGAGGGAAGAGATGGCGGAGAGGTATGCGAAAATAGATGAAGGTTGAGCAGCGAGGAAAGTAGGACAGATCAAATCAGGCAAAAGAATCTGGAAAAGATGTACACGAGTTAAAGAGCAGCGCTGAGATAAGCTGCTGCCTGCTGAAAACCTCAGGAGGAAGAGGAGACGAAACCAAAGAGGGAAGAAGATTGGAAGAGACGATTGGAAGAAAAAAAAAAATAAAAAAAAGTAAAGATGTTAAGTTTGATTTTCCATTTTTGATCAGTCATTTTTCTAAAATAACAGCAATCAGTCTGTTAATTTGATTTTCAATGTTGGATTAAATTGTTGCAAAAATACTGGAAATCTGACACAGTTATGACTTGATTTTTGAAACTAGGTGAGCAGAGCTTATTGAGTAAAACGGATTAATTTTAAACATAAAGCTTGAATTATAAAGGCAACTCTGTTATTGAGTTAGAAGGAAAGAAAACTACTAAGGCTTATCTAAATAATCTATAAAATAAGCTTTTCTGTTTGTTTTTTGTCACATTCACATGTTTCAGATCATTAAACATGTTTTAATGTCAGACTGAGATTTTCTGAGTAAATAAAGCTATTTTCATTTTTTTTTTCAAAAGTCAGAATTATGAGGGTAAAGTTAAAGTTCTACAACTACATGATTTTATTAAGGGAAAATAAATGGAATGATTCAACAATAAAAAAAATTGAGAATGATGGGATTTTCCGATGCCAAACACACTGTCCTGATGATAATTGAGGAATAATAAGAAGAGGATGAAATTGGCTTTTTATCGATGAAGCCTAATCCAAAACTGAAAACAAAAGAAGCATTAGTAAAGCCCCACCTGCAGTATTCCAGCTATTTTTCAAAATGAAACATGTGTTCCCTATGATAAAAAAAAATAAAAATCTGCCCACATGGATGATGAAATTAAATCCAAAATGTTTAAATGCTGTTACTGGGTGGCAATAACTCAAGCATGCCTCAGAATGTGGAGGACAGGAATCCTGTGTGTTTTCTTTCAGGTTAGTTGCTTTTCTCCTTCTGCTCATGTTTAGGTTTATTGAAGTCAAAACATAGTGATAAGCATGAGAAAAAAAGCTGATAAATACCAACCTTATTGTTTTTAATTGGTATATTTATTCATTTTTTGAACAAAACATTCAAGAAAAAACATTACATGTTAAAAAAAACACGCAATTGTGTTTTATTGACGACTATATTTCTTGACGCCCTTCAGGGATGTACAGAAATCCAGAGTTTCATCATCATGACTGGTGGTATCTTGATGGATTCACTGATTTTATAGACGAATCTAAACGTTTACATGTGTTTCTGTGGTTTTTGCACAAATCTGATCAAATATGACTTATCAAATGGGCAAAAGAAAAGAGAATAAATTTCCTGCTAGGCTTGCAATCAAGCCTAGCAGGAAGTGAGAGTCAAAATTCTCATATTTGACTCCTTTCCTGCTCCTCTCCTCCCACACCTTTCTCTGCGCACTCAACAAAACCCCTGGATGGAAATATTGTCTGATTCAGACCTATTCCTCTTTCTGCTTTTTTTTTTTTTTTAACGGAGGTCATTTCAGCAAACTAAACTGGTAATTATATACTGCATCGAACAGTCGTGGTACATAGTCTGCTTTCTTTTAGGAAACAGCAAATTGGGGTGGAAAAGGTAGAAATGTTTTGATCATAGCGGGAGGTGGCGTAACTTTTAATATTTTATCTATAATAATATAGATGTTATGTTCAAAATTGAATCTCCCTTTGGGATGCTGTGGTGGCACAGGGGCAAAGCACAACCCATGTATAGAGGCCCTGGTCCTCATGCTGGTGGTCACAGGTTCAATTCCCAGCCTGGTGACATTTGCCACATGTCTCTCCCTCTCTCATTACCCTCCTTCCTGTCAAACTACTTTCAAATAAAGGCACTAGAGCCAACAAAACCTTTAAAAATAAAAAAAATTCAATCTTCTCTGAGCATCACATTTGATGACAGACTTCATGGTTGGAGGCGCTGACACATTGATGACAGAGTTGCTCAGCCATAGCCACTCATTAACTGTGTATATATATATGTGTGTGTGAATGGAGGAGAGGGTGGGCATGGGGCTTGTACATACACACATTTTCTCCAGCTGGGTTTCAGTAGTGGTGGGAGTTTTATTGCCTGGGAGGAAATGGAGCAGGCTGTGGTTTCTCGTTGTAGCCCTGGAAGGAGGACTTTCAGCTCCATGTTCGTTTGATAGCCGTTACTGTGTCGTATAGCAAGGCATTGAGTGAATGTTTGAGGTGGGAAAACGCCTGCTATGAAATCTCTTTAACTTAAATGCAAAGCCTTGAAAAAACTGCAGCAAAACTTGAGGCAAATGGTGCTCTGTTGCTGAAAGTGAGAGCTTAAGCGGTTTGTGTCCAGGGTGTGCGGGGTCCGCAGAGAGGTTATCTACACTTTTTTCCTGACCCTAGACCTGTATATCTCCTGAATGGAGAGTTCTAGAAATCAGAAGTGATCCAGGACTTCCAGAGTGTTTCTAGAAGTCAACCATCTTCTCTTTATTGGGCTGAGCTCTAGGCAGTTCTGATCAGACCACTGGGCCAGCTGATCCACCTCCCACCTGTATGCAGACTCACCTCTGTCCTGAATCAGACTAATAGCTGGGGTCATATGCATGACTGCCTACTTTAAGTGCAAAAAGGAAATGACTCGGAGGCCCTTTCTCTCACACACCACATAATACTGTGGTGTTTGGACCTTCAAGGGCCAGGATTAGCAGCATAGAGAAGTTAATTCTCTAAACCTGCTCAGCTACAGTCTGAGCAACAATTGAAAGGTTTAAAACGACTGACTTTGTGTCAATCAAGGCTGGAGGAGAACCTGAGTTTATGAAAGCCACCAGTAGATGTACAGGAGTACCACAGAGTTTTAGGATGCATTCACTCTGTTTAGTCCACTTTAACCCAACTCCAGTCTGTTTGCCTAGAAAGTCCGGTTCATTTGGGGACGACTCAATGCACAAACTCTGATGTGGACCAAAAATCCAAACTGATCTGCCTACAAACCTCGATCTCAGTTCAGTTGAAGTAAACTCTGGTGCTGTTTAAATGCGTATGTGAATGCCAAGCTGACCGAAGACCACTCCAAAAGCAGGAAGTAGACTGCAGCACAGTGCACTCTGGGTAAATGCAACCAAAACAAACGTGGGAGTCTAGCGCTAGCATTTTTGTTTACATTTTGTGAAGAAGGAAGTTGCGTCCTTGTCGTTATGTCGTTTTCTTCAGTGGTTCCTGGTGCAGCGCCCCCACAGGTTACAGGGTAAACATGTTTTTCAAAGGGTTTGATTCGTTTGACACAGTAAAAGTGAACTGCAGCAGCTGTAACAACGGTCGGGATTTTAGTCCTCAGTTGAACAGAGTCTACCAAACTATCAATGTGTGAAAACACCCAACCTGGAGCAGATCTGATTTATAGTAAGAGGCTCTCAGTAAATTTTATTTGAAATAACCGTGCGGTTGGTTTACTTTTCTCCATCCAGACATTGTCCATGAGAACCTGAAGATGGGTTCTGATGGGGAAAGCGACCAGGCTTCAGGAACATCTTCAGACGAGGTCCAGTCCCCGACGGGCGTCTGTCTGAGGAACAGAATTCACCGCCGGATCTCCATGGAGGTGAGACCCTGTCACACACACACGCACGCAGACACACGCGCACACACACACACTGCAGTGGGCTAAGAGGGGGGCAGGGCCGGTAACTGACTCCTCGGCTTTGGATGTGAGGATACTGATATCTGGGATGCTCCCTGGAGAATCTGGTAGAGAGACTGTATGATTTTTCTCCATGTCAGCTGTCACAGCTCGAGAGCAGACTGGAAAATAGATTTTCTACCAAGTGGGCGTTTAAACACATGGCTGTCATCGGCTCCGATACTGGAAACAAGCGCGGTCCATTTTTCTTCTGTGGTCAGGTTCAGCCGTGTTAGATTTAATCAGTAACGTTTTGATTTTTTTTTTATCAAGAAGAAAATCCAGAGAACCACCCAGAGGTGTCAGATATGACAAATGGATTCAGTCCTTTTTTCCAGCTCAGCTGTAAGAACAAGAAGAGCTCCCATCTCGGATAAACCCTCTCTGGGTTTATGAACGCACACGCTGACCCTCAGCATCATTACGTTGCTCTGCCTGCTGGTGTGTTGTTCCCCTCTAGTGATTAAAGCAACCAGCTGAGGTGGTAAACCAGAAATGTGTGTGTTCCAGCAGCCACTCAGCCTGGAGGTGTACTGCCCCCTGCTGGCTGAGAAGAGAACACAACAAATCAAAACCCGGCACCTCTGATGCTAATGTGGGTTCTCACTCACAACTACACACTGACCTATTTTTCACTTGTTTTGAATGCTGGGTGCAGAACAGAAGAGGAACTCAAGGATGTGGTAATGATCACTTGACCCAACACACACGCACACACACACAATCAGCAACATATTGGGTCTGTTATGTGGAAGTAGCAAAAAAACAGTGTTTTAGTAATTCTGTTCAGAACACACAAAGTTTGTCCTTATAAACACTCAAAAATATAGAAATTAAACCAAAACAATTGTACTAATTTGCAAAGAGCTAGCTTATTACTTCTTCATCTGTGCCTCATAAAATGACTACATGAGAAATGTGATGTTGATACAGAGCAGTTTATTTCCTGTTTCCTGCTCTTGTTTTTTTTTTTTTCTTTTCTTTTTTATACTGAACTTTCATGATTCAGAGTAGGAATGCAAAACATATCAGCACCAAATATTAGTCTTTTTTTTATCATATTGATATTGGTCCGATAAATAGAACTGGGCCGATATTAACAACAATTCACAACTTTTTTCTTGAGGTTGGTCATTTGATGGTGATGCAGAGCAGCATTATGGGTAGCTTAATTGAAGTAGAGAAGCAATGGTGAAGTCAGCAGTGCGGATGTTTTTTTTTTTTTCTTCAAATATTGAAGAACCAAAAACGAAATGTTAATGTGATATCGGCCCCAATACTCTTATCTGTGCCCGTCTACTTCAGACCATCAGCATCTTTCCAAACCAATGTGGCCCAATGAGGAAAAGTAATCAATCCCTTGTTAAATCATGAATTAACTTAAAACTAACCACATTAGAGTATAATTTAACTTTCCACCAGCAGTCCTGACCCTTACATAGTCTGTCCCAAACATGAAGTAGACTGTTTGTTTTTAGAAAATGCCCAGTCCTAGTCTGTTGATTATATTTATGATGATGGAACAGAAAAGGCTGTTTTTCTTGGTACACCTACTAAACAACTGGTAGATGGGGTTTAATGGTTGTCATGGAGACATTCACAGTCCAAAAATAGTCAGTAATGACAGAAATAAAGCCAGTTCAACATCTTCCTATTATTTAACTGTGAGTAAGTTGGTGGAAACTTCTGTAATAAATAGAATATTTGAAGTCCGGTCTATACTGAGCATCATTATTCTTCAGCCAGATGAAAGTGTTGCCTCGGTTTCAGACAGCTCAGGTTCTGCTGGTGAGACGTTCAGAGAGTTTTCTCTCTCTGAGTTGTTAGCTGTCACGCCTCCTGGTGTTTAGCTTTGATCCTGAGGAGAAACTGAAACTTCTAGACAGGAACGGCCCTGCTGCCTTCAGATGACGAGGTGTGTGTGTGTGTGTGTGTGTTTATAAAGTAAGTCTTTTTAAGCTTCTGCTGCAGTCATGCCAACACGAGCGGTCCTGTATTTTTACCTGATGGACCTCATCTGTCATTGGAAGTGGAGAGCTTTTTCAGATGCTGTATGAGTGTGTGGGTGGACTCAGAGTTCCATCTTCTCCTGGCAGTAGTAACACCCCTTAACTTACTACCTTCATCATGTTGCAGCAGCAAACATCTGTGGATTTATTGAGGTTCCCTGTGACAGACACCATCCATGGTAGTGGCTGCACCGTGCTGTGGCGATGCATTTTTTTTTTTTTTTCCCTCCTTTTCCAGCAAAAGCGACATTTTGACTCAAGGGTGCTGAATATTACCGAAGAGTTTAACTGCCAGAGCTTGGAAATAAAATTGGGAGCAGCAACTTGTTAAAAGGAGAAAACTTTTTCGTTATAACAAGATGCAAAACAGATTAAAACAATAAATAACCTTGTTAGAACCAGTTAAACTGAGAGTTCCTCATTGCTCTGACACATTAGAGTTTTCTCATTTAATAAGATACTACTCCTGAATGTATTTCTGATCTTTGGCAGTTAAACGCTTCAATAGGATCTCCATGTGTCTGCCACACCTGTAGCACATTATGACAAAAATCCATCTTTTTTTGTTCCTTCATAAAACTTTTTGCTACTTTGTGTTGGTCAATTAAGTCAAATCCCAATTTGCCACACAGAAGTTTGTAATTGTGATGTAATATAACATAAAAAGGGTGTGAATATTTATCTAACTATATATATTAATGTAGCATGAGCCAGGTTGGAGAAGCTAGTCTGTCCTCATGCTGTGATGGGAGCAGATTGCAGAGCAGCAACAGTGGCTGTCAGCCATTAGCTCCTGTTGGTACCTAACTGTGTATATCAAAGATTAATGAATCCAGCTGGTGAAAATGGACGTTGCTGTTCTCATGAGGTGAACTGATGACCCCGTGTGCTTTCAGGACCTGAACAAGCGTCTGTCGCTGCCTGCTGACATCCGCATCCCAGACGGCTACCTGGAGAAGCTGCAGCTCAGCAGCCCGCCCTTCGACCAGCCGCTGAGCCGCCGCTCCCGCCGCGCCTCGCTGGTCAGTTCCAGCCTCCTCTCCCTGCACTCGCACACTCATTACTGAGGTTCCCTCTGGGCTGGTTTCCACGGCAACTGGCCCAGCGAGAGGCAAAGAGTCCCAGTCGCTTGCCTCCGACTTCCATCAGATCAGATTATGAAACTGCTGAGGGAGATCATATTGCTTTGTTGCAGATTTGCTAATGAAAAATGTGACAGCACTTATTAAGAAGTAATAAATGACTCAATAAATCAGTTAGCATTATTATGGTCTGCATGCTGGCTATTACTGGCATGCAATTGCGACTTGCATGTTGGGATTGCCAGTAGGATGTGGGTTATCACTAGCATGTTGACTAACAGTGACTTACTTCTCTCAGTATTCTAACATTAGTGTACAAGCTAAAATTAGCCAAAATGCTAAGGTTACCTTAAATGGTGTAGGTAGAATATGGGGCATCACCAGAATGACATACTCTATTTAGTATGATAAACATAGCTAATAATTCAAGAATTAGCAAAATTGCTTATTTTAGCTATCAGGCTAATGTTAGCATGGAGGCAATCACTAGCAGGTAGAGCGACTAGCATGTTGACACTGCCAGTAGGATGTGAGTCATCACTAGCATGTTGACCAACTCCACTCTGTGGAGTGCATAAGCCAAAACTAGCCAACGAACTAGATAACGAAATGTCACAAAGTATAAATCAGATTTTTACTTTTGCGTTAAATGTGTGTTTTATATTATATTCACCACTAATGTCAAAAAAAAAAAAAAAACATTTTCACTTTTTTGAAAGATTCACCAAACGCACAACTCTTAAGTAGTATAATATAATTAGTATTTCAAAAGAGCAGAAGAAATGTAATGTTTTTTGAACAATAACAATATTTGTTGTTAATCTGTTGCTAAGAGATGAGCGCGTTTTCTAGTAACCAAGGGCCACAAAGTAAACATTCGATTTTTACTTTTGCAAAATTTACCCTGTGTAAATTTCTTGTGTCGAAGCAGTATTTCAAAAGAGCTTATGTTTTATAAACAATAATATTACTTATTAATTTAGTGTTTAGAGATTAACATTTTTTTTTCTGGTAACAAACTCCCACGAAGTATAAATCAGATTTTTACTTTTGTGATGAATGTCTGTTTCATAATATATTTACCACCAATGACAAAAAAAAGTATGTCCACTTTTCTGCCAAATTCACCAAATGCACAATTCTTAAGTAGTAAGTAGTATAAAATACTATACAGTTAACAAATATTATCTTTGTTAACTGCATAAATGTGCTTTAAATATGACAAGTTTCATCAGAACAAGTGATACAAATTACTTATGTGTA
>NW_006800224.1:0-34078 GCF_000485575.1 Poecilia formosa
GCAACGTTTGCACAATGTTTGTTTTAGTTTATTTTGGTCTGACAAAGCAGGCTGCTCACTCCACCAATTAACCATTTTTCATGGCTTTAAATCAAACGTCTGAGGGCGCTTCAGCCGAGAAAGCATAAGATTCCATTTCAATGGAGGGAAGTCTCGTTCTCAGAACAATACAGTCATCATATCAGCTGGCGGTCATTTGGATCGTTTGGCGTTTTTGGTCATTTTGCACCCAGCTTTTTAGAGTATGAAAAGAAATGGTGTGCCAGAGGATACTTGACATCCAACATGAAGATGTTTCGTACTCGCTTTGACTGACAATTATTGTCATTTTCCATACTCTACCCGAAGTTTACTTCTGGAAAAATATTATGAATCCCAATAAGTGATATGCACCTGTTGGAGGAACGTCAGTCATCTGAGGTTTGTTTGGAAGATTTCACACGTCAGCTGGTCAAAACAAGGACCAAAATGAATGGAAATATAGTACAATGTTCAGAAAGTAGTAAACAATGATGAAAATGAATTTGAAATGTTAAGATTTCTGATATATCAGATGTTAATTCAAGTGCATTCATGTAAAACAGTTTGTTTTACAGGTACAAATTGAAGCGATAAGGTTGTAACAAGTGGATAGGGAATTATTATTAATTGTTAGGGTTTGTATAGCTTTTAGGGTGTTTGGGAAATATTCTTTGCTGTGAAAGTGGCTGGATGATGACATACGGGAAAGAAAACACACCGAAGGAGACGGATATTCTTCCGTTTAAAGCTAATGGTTTGCTTCTTTATTGATGCAGACATGGCTCCATTTTAAACTAGATGTCAGATATGTTTGCGGAAGATTTTGACCCGTCTTGATTTCCCTCTCAGGAGCCCACAGGGTTGTCTATCATGGGTTCACCTGGTTATTTTTTCGCTGCTCCTCACAGCTATCACAAGCAAAGCAGGAGCTCCAGTTCCCTGCAAACCCATGCTCATCTTTTGACTAGCCTTTTGCTCCGGTTTCTCAGAACTGCGGAGCCTCCAGCCAGATTCTACAGTCTGTTTAGATTATTTTTTTCTTTAGCAGGTTTCACAAAAAAAAAAAAGAAACAAAAAAAAAACAGATGTAGCGCTTAAAACAAACTCTGGGGATGGCGGTTAGCCGCTCGGTTGTCTCCAGCAGCTCGACTCTGTTGGCTTTTAAAGTCGGCACCTCAGCCCAGATGAGTAATAATGAAATCAAAATGAGTCACATAAGCGCGTCTTTATCATCAAAGGCGTCTTTGTATGCGTCAGCCGTACAGAAATGATTTGGCTGAGCATGTTTCTTATTGCTGCCCTCCACCCTCGCCCACATTCCGGGCAAAGGTCTCCATACGTCGGCCTCTTTCAGCCGCGATAGAGACGGATCGGAGGAACGTAAGCCCATCAGCGACTCATTGGCCCATGTGTTCTTAATAATCCACTCCTACCCCCAAGTCATAATTAGAATAATCAAAGCAAAGCGTGATTGTTTTTGTCACACACACACATAATATCCACAGTCCCCCCTAACCTCGTCTCCTCCCCTTTACCAGAGCCCTTATAAAGTCCTCAGAGAGCAGGAGGAAGGGATATAACTGGCGTGAGGGTGGGGCTGCAGGGGGTTCCTCAGCTTTGAGTCAAGCGTTAGGATTATTGGGTCATGCTTTGTTACCCAGCTGTAGAAAAACCCCTTGTTCACAGACAGACAGGGGGATAGTGGGGGGAGCGCGTCGGGGGTTATCGGGTGTACGCGCTTGTCGCCGTCTCAGACGTTAATGCTGTTCCGGGTGTCTTCTGACGCTTTCTGAAACCTCGGTGACTCCGACGTAGTGAGGTGTAATGCCTAGACGCTGAAGTTGCAAAGTGCAAAAAGACGCTCACAGAACCGTCTCCAACCCTTAAAAGGTCGAGGTTATTGTTCACTGATAAACATTCGTTAAAAAGATGGAAGTTTTTTTTTTTTTTTTCTACGTTTTTGTTTTTCGGTTTGATGAAGGGTTTGGAGAGCCGGCCTGTCTTGCCAGCATTTGCCGGGATGTAATAATATCCTGGCAGGATGGCCGCGGGCTTCCTCGTTTGCAGAACTTCTGGTGTTCGTCTACCCTTTGGTTTTCTTTTTTTTTTTCTTTTTTAAGAGCATCTTGGGACTAGACCCAGACCGAAGGCAGAGAGCTCATCCTCGGTTGCCTCATCTCCCATCATTCCTCCTTTCTGGAGTCTCCACTCCTGAATCCGCTAACACTGCTTACTTTTCATCTCAGCTTTGCAAACTTTGTCTCTTCTTACAAAATTTGTGTGTCTGTATTTATGTAGTTTTAGTATCTGCTCGTCTCTTGACGTTTGCTTCGCCTACTCGGCATCACTAACCACTCAAACTTGGATCAGACGGCGTCCTTGAGGCTTGTTAGTTTGTTCGAATGCCGCCTTTTAAAGAGGTTCCTTCCATGTTTCTGCCTTCTGGTTGAAATCTTCATAGTGGTTTTTTTTAACAGGAGGAAGCTGGGAATAATCAGTCATGACTCTGAGGTCAAGCGGTTGCCGGCTGCAACTCGGCAGTGTTTCCACACTGTCGGGATGTTGGCTCATGCGCTTCTGGGTAACGGTGAGTAACTTCAGTTTAAAGTTGACAAAGCGCTGCCTGGAGGATTCAGAACGTTTTGATTTCCCGTCCGCCAAACCTCGCCTTCGGTCGTCTTCATGTTCATGCATTATTTTTAATAATTTAAGCCAAAAATTGATTTTTTTTTCTTAGTTTTCTTTAAAAGAGTTGCTTATATTACAATAAAATCAGATGAAATCTTCAGTCTCTTATAATGTAACATCAGTGTCAACAGCCAAGAGAAGTTTCTAAGTTTTGAATACCTTCAAGCATTTGAGCTTTTGATCCATAGCTGAGCTTTCAGCCTCAACATGCAGATGATTTCCCCCACAAATCATAGATTTCCCCAACTGGACAAATGTATACAACAATTTAGATTCGTACCAGCACAACATGACATATTTTGTTCTTGCCGTCTTCATCTGGGACCTCTTGTTCTTGACGCATATTCTGGGACAAACCTTGTATCTGAGACATATGAAGTTGCAATAATATGGACCTATGAAACAAGTGAAAACTTATTTCTACAAAAAAAAGACAAATCAAAATGTGTAATGCTGATAAATTTGCAGTGCCTGGCCTAATTTGATAAAGGTCCAGCCAACTGGTGCTTGTAGTCTCACACTTGGTGAAATGGAGATCACCTGAGTGCAGTATGTCTCATGTGGGTGGAGTGTAAAGACGCCTGTGTGTTTAAGGGTCATTCACTGGTTAATTTCTGGCTACTGTTAAAGCATAAAAGACAAAGGAGCACTCTAAGCATAAGTCAGGAGATGGATACAAAAAACATCTCTTAAGGTACTGAACATCCACTGGAGTTGACTTAAATCCATCATCTGGAAATGGAAAGAATATAATCACTCCGTTTTTACTAACCTAGTGACTGCGCAAGAAAGAGGCCAGGTCACCATGACTACGATGAAGGAGTTGCATGCTTCAGCAACTCAGATGAGTTTACCAAAAGGCATGTGGGAGACTCCTTGGCCTTATTTTATTTTTTTGATGAGACACAAATTGAGCATTCTGGCCATCAGACAAGACACCGTCCCCAACTGTGAAGCATGGTGGTGGTGGTATCATGGTGCCGGGATGCTTCTCGTCAGCAGGCCCCGAAAGGTTTGTAAAGGTAGAAGGTAAAACGAATGCAGCAAAATATAGGGAAATCCTCCATTTGCAGTCGACAGGGTGGATGTTCTGGAGTGGGCTAGTCAAAGCCCAGACTTTAGTCTGATAGAGAATTTGTGGTAGGACCCAACCTGACAGACCTGGTTATACAAGCATTTATTTTATGTAAAATATTTTCATTTGTCAGAAATCAGTTTTCACTTTAAATGTTGTGTTTTTTTTAATAAATCCACATTTTGTTGAGCCTGACTTATTTGCAAAAGCAAGAAAAAGGGGCTCAACGGTTTTTAAGTGCTCTCTTTGAATTGACGAGAGCTTTACGCCTCACGCTTGTTGTAACTGCAACTCGGTACCAAACGGTGAATTTCTCCTGGAGAGCCTGTTTGTTCACTAACATGTCAGTGTCTGCATTTTACCCACTTAGCTCTCAGCCACACTCTACCGGTCAGCTGCTCTCCGACTCACAGAACTGGGGTTGGGGAGGTGGGGGGAACGGATATTTAATCAGCGTAATTAATTCCACGCCGGCCGAGCTCAAAAAGAGGCAATCGGTGAAACAAATCATCCCTGCATTCTTATTAGCTCTCAGAGGCCTGTGAGAGATGAGGCCATTAGGAGGAAGCGCTGATTTTATTTATTTATTATTATTTTTTTAAGCTCTTCACCGGCGGCCGCGTCTGCACGCACACAAACTCGGGACTGCACAATTTCCTTATTATGTAAAATCATTAATCCAACATTTTTGTTTATCGACCACATTCGCTCGCACAAAACACACAAAGCATAAAGGCAGTCCTTTCACTCTCATTGTTGCTGCCATTTGATTTTTACTGACAGTTAAATGGTAAAATTCCCAAGACGTGAAACTGAAGTTTTGACATAACCTTGATTTATCAGAGCAGAAATTTGAATATTTTTGTGCTGGTGTGGGGGAATAAAAGCTCAACAGGTTCCCCTTTTGTTTTGTGTATATTTCGCTTTTGTAATTCACTTCTATTTTTTTTTTTTTTAAGATGATCAACTTTTCACCCTTCCCTCTTGCATCATGTTTAATAAAAGCGATGCATATTTGTTTTTTTAGATTCTATTGTAGGTTTAGGGATTGTTGACAATGTCTTCCAGTAACATAACTACCCAGTAATATTTTACAATTTCTGTCAACTTAACTTAGCAAGTTTTCTGGAGAAAACCCAGCATATTGTTGTGTTTCTCTTGTTAAATATTTTTGATTATTTACAACTATGAGTGGTCAAAAAGGTCCAAATAATTTTATCTTTAAATTACACCTTACTTCCATTTAATTCGTTTTTATGCACACTTATCTGACCACTGATTAAACAAAAATAAAATGAGACAACTTTCAATTGAAAGGTAATTATTGGAGTCCTGTCACCAAACTTTCTTGAACAGAATATGTAAACATATTAAAGGCCTTAAATCATTACTTGTCAAAATGTTCCCTGCTAAATGACAAAACAATTGTCCTGCATGAGTAGGTATCAGACAGTTAGCCCACAAAATGTGGAATGAATAACTGTGTTGTTCCTTTAACAACTAGTACTTAAAACTACATTGTTTGCTTTTTCTTTTCAAATTTGGTGGTTGGTTTATTTCTGGGCAAGTAAAAATTAACCTCATTGCAAAAAGATGCACGTTTTTCCAAGATGGGGGTCTTCTGTGTTTTACGGCTTCTGGTTATCCTTCTGGCCACTTCATGGCACAAAAAGTTTGGACGCCGTCGCTTTAGAGCAGCGAAGAAAACAGAAGTCACCCGTCGTAGTTTTGTTTTCTCTTGGATCTGGTTTTAACTTTGCTCGTCCTGCTTTTACTCACTTCTTTTTTTTCTTTTTTTTTTAATCGGTACGGCGCACACTCGCGCACTTCCCACTGCCGTCACTACAGAGAAGTCAATATAATTACGCTTTTTGACGCTAAGAACTTTATGCCTTAATACAGTGTGGCTCGATCCGTCCTCTTCCACACGCAGGCTTCCCTCTGCTGTTTGTGCTTTTTGTTAAAACCTGACCTCAGGTGTTTCAGCCACAGTTGCCGCCTCAACCTTGTTTGCTGCAGCAAGGGAAAAAAAAGGAAAAAAAGCGCCGTTTCCCCTCCTGCCGCTGGTACAGTTTGCTCAGCATCTTTTCTCTCCCCAAAGTGTGTATGAAAGACAAACCCAGAGCAAACAAATACAGTTTTACACCACCTTTCATGTTTCTTTGGCCTACCTATCTCCTGTGTTTGTGCAATTATCAGCAGAGATCAATGGCGTCCTTGGTCTTTTAGCTCTTGAAGCCGACAGCCTCCTGTGTTCAGTTATTGCGCTGCTCCACACCTGTCTTTTATTAGCTTTTCGAGTGTGTGAGTGTGTGTGTTTACCGTGTTTGTTGTACGCCTTCGGTTCGCGTCTTTGAGAGAGGCCGGATTGGAAAGGGGACAGGCTTTCAGACCGGCCTATTATGCTCCAATTTGGTTATGATTGCCTAACAAATGTTGGTGGGAAAGAAGAAAAATTAGCAAACGTGCAGGGAAAGAGGGCGCCATTTGAAATGCAAAACCCAACTAAAGCAGAGGCCGACACATGATATGATCAGAAGGAAAAAAAAAACAATGTGAACAAGAAATGCAAACTTTAAAACGCCAGATTTCATTATGCACAGCTTAAAATATGAAAGCACACCCTGGTCCGCACTAGGGGAGCCTTAAGATGGTCTAAAAGTTGGAAATTAAATATTTAAAAAGAAGAGAAAATAGTTTTATTTATGTTTAGCAGTCTGAGCTGTGGTTTTAGTTTCTTGATAAAATAGTTGATACGAGTCCCATCAAAATGGAGAGGGAACATGCAAATGTTAACCTAGCATTATAGCAAACAGGACCTGAGAAGACGAGCTGAATTTCCCAAGAATTGAACTTTTTTTTTTTTTTTTTAGAAATATAGAAAATTGAAAAAACTTCCCTTGATATTTCTGGGAATTAACTGCAAATGTAGAGTAACTTGTACAAACTGAATCACATCCATCCAAACACTTTACAAAATGCTATTTTTGTATATTGTAAGCCTTTGATATTGGCAACTTAAAGATTAATACCGTAATACAAGTAAGGTATCTTCACTGTGCATAGTCCTTGGGTTCTAATGTGTGGCTTCAGTAGTCCAGGGTCCCAGAAAACTTATGTGCATGTAAGATAAGTTCCCTTAAATTCCTGTCGTTTTCCATATAACTCACCCATCCAGTCAGGTGTTGCCTATAGAATCTAGGAATGCATAATATTATCGGCATGGTATCGGTATCAGCTGATATTAGTTGTAAAATTTAATATTGGACATCGGCCATTCCGTCAGAATAATTCACCGATTTCTATGACAAACCATATAAAACACAGCAGAATGTCATGACGTTCCACGAAGTACCTAATCTGAGACCTGGACCAAGTGAAAATGTCAGCGGTGTGGAAGTTTTTTAACGTGTCAGAAACTGATTGCAGAACTGCCAATTATTCATTTTGAAGTCTTTCTTCCTTTATCTTGGATGTCGTTATAAAAACCCGCTGCCATTTTAATGTGATAACATGGTCCAGTTAGCAGTAGCACTGTAGCACCAACTTTGCTTTAGAACCTGAACGTTCCTTCTGTCCTCACTGAGCAAGCTGCGCTTTGTGTCGGCCCATCCGGGTTGGTTGTTGATCCATATGCTAATGCTTTCCGTCTTTCCTCTGACCGGTGTAAATTCGGTGCTTTAATGCGTTGCCCATCTTGCATTCGAATGGCCAGTCACAGATCATAGATTTCAGGCACAGATAGTCGCCACTCTTTTTGTTCCCTGTTTGTACGAATACGCACAGGGGCTGTGTGTTGCAGCGAGTGTGTGCAACACATTGTAGTCTTTTCTAAATCTGAGCAGCACCGAGAGAGGCCTTCACGACAGAGCGAAACTGATGAGGAGTGAAATATGGATTATGTCTGGACTAGAAACCATTTCCATACCGTTTACTTGAGCTTGATCTCAGGAAATGCATCAAAAGATGAAAATTTTTCTCTCGTTATAGAATAATAATCTGCCATTATGTAGGTAGCTTTTTTTATTATGGTTACATTTAATGTTGTATTCAAGTGTAAAAAAAAAAGTGAGATTCCCCAATGGGGACCGCTCAAAGTGAAGTGAATTTCCAGGTGGAGGAGGTTCTTCTCTTTCTGGCGCTGTTTGCCTCTATTCACCTCTGCCATCCTCTCTCTCCAAATGTGTGAATAAAGGTTTAAAAGGAAGCACTTAGTGCTAAAAGTATGAATAATCATATCAATTGGAGTCCAAGTTGCCTATTATAGTGATTCAGACTGTCAATGTGCATTAGCAAATGGGCCTGGTAGTTCTGTGTGGCTGAATAATTCAAAGTCCTCCTTTGTGTGAGACTGAAACGTGACCAGAGCACTTTTTATTTTTGCCCCTCCTCCCCCCCATCATCAAATGTCCTTAAACGTCTAAGCCATTCCCATTTTCCTTTACGGAAGTGGTCATTACGACTCAGTCAATTGCTATAGGCACACATTGAATAGCCGCTAATGTTCTATTGTGCCCTGAAGTATTGCTGTTCTTTCTGTTACAGGTGCAGAGTTGCTCATATTTCTCGACCGTTTTTGGAGAGTTATGTTGACGGGGGAAGGGAAGCTTGAGCTGGATTTTTACATTTATTTATCCGCCGCGTAGTCGAGCAGTTTTGATGTATCTACAGTAGCAAGTAGTAGAAATACCGAAGTCGGAGAGCGCAGCGCAGATCTCATGCCCTCCTCAAAAGTGAGGTCTGTCTCGTGAAGTGCTACTTGGTTGTTTCGTCTGGTAAATGTAAGACTCAGCTAATATTATGGGCTGGGGAACATAAAGGTGTGTGTGCTTTTAGTTGAACTCTCTGTGTTTTTGTGTGAGACTCTTATTTTGAAGTCAAAAAGGAAGTTGTTCTTGAGTTTCTATTTCATGTTCAGAGAATGGGCTTATTCAGACTTCTGACTGTTCACATCACATAAACTTGGTTACATAAACTTTAAATAAGCCTCCATCCGTATTTAAAAATCATTTGCGTTGTAAGACTGTAGGTAATTGGTAACAAAATCACAAAAAACGTGGTGTAAACACAGAATATCGGCTCTGGCTAACGTTTAGCTGCTAGCAGGGCTAAGAGTTAGCATTTGTTTCATAGCTTCTTAGCTTTGCTAAGCTATAGAGGGCTAACATGCAAACTCTTTGAGTTTGAACTTGTGTTAATCAAACTTGAAATGGGTGATTCCACACTGCTATATTTCTATTTTGTAAAAAAAAAAAAAAGAAGAAAGAAAAAATACACGTAAGCTAAACATTTTAATCTCTTTTCTATCTCTTGAACCACCTTTGAGTATGAGGAGTGTCAAAACTGTGCTGTATTGTCTGGTTAAACCTGAGCAGGAGCATTTTACACCCTGATGTAATTTGTGAGGTTTGTTCTCTGTTATGTAAAACCAAATGAAGCCACTGTGAATCCTTAAACATTGTAGTTTTACTTCCATAAAATCATTTGTTGTCTTGTCCTGTCTCCTGCGTTGGACATATTGTTACAGATATCTGTCAAAAAAAAATCTCTCTTTTTTTTGTTTACCTTTGGCATTTTTAACAAAGAAAAAGTAATTTTTTCCCCCTTGTCTTCAATTCTGATTTATCATTAGACTAAGATGAATATTTATTGCTAAAGCTACATATTGGAGCTCTTAACAGCTTGTTCAAACTACAATTGAGAGTTTTTTTTTTCTGAGTCCTGTTTAGTCATATCGAATGTTTGATTGTACCTCCTTAAATCGGTCAGAGCGCAACGATTTATTTTTCTTGGATTTCCTGCGATGCGTATGCTTTCCACTTATTCTGACTCGCCTATCTGTTCCAAGAAGGCCCGCCGGGTCACGCTGCTCTATTGACGGCCTCTTCTTCCCGAAGCCATCAAGGCTACAATTGGTACAGTAGAGACACAGCTAATCTCATTGGATTGGATCATGAACTTTGAAACAAATATCTCCAGTTTCTCATTTCAGGGCGCAGCGTTGTGCTGCGTTTTCCACGATTCGCGTCCCTTTTCCCCTTTGCTCGTCCTCCCTGCCTCTCCCTCGCTGCTAATAACAGCACTCTGTGTGGTTTCTCTAGTGGAGAAGGCCTGCTATGGCCCATTAGGCTGGCGTCTCACCGCCAAATGAATGGTAAGATGACTGCGGAGGGAAGAGGGATAGGAGAACAGGAGGCGAGGATGAAAAAAAAAGGGACGGGGCGGAGATGGGATGGGATGGGTGAGAAGAGGGAGCAAAAGGAGACGGAGGGGAGGATGTGAGGGACTGGAGGGAGCGGGTGGGGCGAGAGGATGTGTGAAGTAAGGAAGACGTGACAGGAGGGAGGAAAGAGGATAGCTGAGAGGCAAAATGTAAGAAGTACATAACCAACCTGTCACCTCTGGCTCTCCCTTCCCCCTACGTACACACACACACACACACACACACACACACACACTTCACAGTCACCAAAAGCCAAAGGGGTGGGAGGGACCTCATTAGGCTCTCAGCAGTCCATCACACACACAGGGAAGAGAGCCTACGGAGCTCTGTGGTAGGGGGATGGGGGATGCCTGCAGAAAAGAGGGGAGTTGAGGGAGAAATGAAATTGAATTGATAGGAGCAGTCAAGTGCAGCAACCCACACACACACACACACACGCACACACACATGCACTCAGGGACATAAGGGACCAGCTCCCACCACACACACTCAGCCTCTCTCTCACAGCAACATGATTAATGTGGTCAACAGCCGTGAGGATCAGTCTGGCCGAGACCTCTCACCCTCTTATGTGCTCGTGCACACGCGCACACACACACACACGCACGCACACACACTCACACTCTTCTGGCTTCCCCACTCACACAGTCAGCCATCTTTAGTCTCCTCGCACCCAAACAAAGATGGCGGAGGCAGGTCTGCCACACGGGAGAGGTTATGCGGATTCAGTAGTCAGTAGAAACAGAACAAATATGTGAAATGTGCTGTCAAAGGTCAAAATGAGGTCAAAGGTCAACACTCTGTTGACCTTTGACCTCATTTGAAGCTCACAGACATTGAAAATGGCTAAAGAAGTGTTCTTACTTCAGTAGCAACTTCTGGACTGAAGAGTGTTGTCAGTGTGACGTCTCGTGCGGTGCATTCACTGATTGGAAAGAGGATTGGATGTTTGGTTTCCCACCAACCAATCAGCCATTGGGGCCTGATTGCCATAAAATTGAGCGATGTTTTCATTAATCTATACCTAGCATTAGCTTGGTAAGAACCAGCTCCTTGTTCTACGCTCTGCTTTGTGCAGAGAGTCTGGACTCTTGGCGATAGAGGAAAAAATTGCGCACCGTTGAAGTTTTAAATTTTCACCCAGTCACTGACATTTGGCGGTGATGTGGAAGTTGTTGCGCTATGAAGCTTACCGGAAATTGCCTCCACTGTGAACAACCATGCTCCACTGCGAAGAGAGAAGTACAGAGCCAAATGAGATAGATGTTAATGTCAAATCAATATTTGGAAGAGTGGCCAACACGGACCAAACCGCTTTGTTCACTTCCTCCACGGCCATTGCGGACTACAATTTTAAAATGCAGCAGAAAATCAACATCATCATCACATCTCCTGTTCGCTTCGCTGATTGGTCCGGAGGAAATTCTAACCGAGCAATCCAACTCAGTGGGAGAAAACCCAAACAAAGGGAGATTACAAATGAGTGTAATTGCGTAAGAAGGCGATGGCCAGGCTAACCCGGCACAGAAATTAAAAAACAAAATGGGACTAATTTTCTTTGTTAGGAAAAGATACCTGCACTGTTACGTAAAGTGTTGAGCTGTTTGAAGTTGCTTCCATTCACAGGAAACGGGAAGGATGCAGAAGTCACTACTCATAAAATTGTACATTTTATGTATTATGCTTTCTCTGTCGCATGCTTCAGAGTGTGTGTATGTGCGCTGTTGGTCAAATGTGCGTATTTGCCAGTGGATGTAGTTTTTTCTGGTAGTTGTCATGGTGTAAAAGGATTAGGGGCCTTCACTACTACCTTACACAACATTCCTATTGTGTTGGTGTGTGCAGGGGCCCATCGGTGGAGGTTTCTCTTGAGGCCCTCCTGTTTTTTCTGAGGAGGAGCAAAGACCGCATTCACCATGTGTGTCCCTATGTACCCACCAACTCTGAATGCTTCTGTGGCCGCAATTTTCTTGCAGGAATGAGCTTCAGTTTTCACTTTGCGTCTTCTTCTGTTGGGAAAACACCAGCCAAGGTCCAAAAAGTCTTCACCAAGTTGCCTGATTAGATTTAGTCTTGTTTTGATTTTGAAAACGACTTTTCACACAGTTAAATATCGCCTCACAGAAAAAAAAAAGGCACAAGGCGTGCTAAGCACTTTTTCTGCCACAGCAGCAGAAACCCAGCCTTTCTTTGTGTAAGTACTGAGGACTATATACTGTGTTTGCATAAATCAATGTTCAAAGTATTGTCTTATCAGTAGGATGAAACACCACCACTGTAACAATAGGATTAAAGCTGCACTTATGAAAGAAGCAATTAAATGCTATCTTATCTCATCTGCTTTTAACGCCAAAAAGCACTTTAAGTTTAGTCCTATACTTCGTTGTCTTCTTTTTTTTTTCTTGAGTCATCTGCAAGTTCCTGCAGACGAATTTGTGGATGCCAAAGAAACCACCGCCGTATCTCTGTGGTTTTGTTATCTATACACTTAAGCTGCTAACATGAGATTCTCCTGGTATAATAACCTTGAGTAGAAATGGCAAAGGAATTTATTCAAAGAACTAAATAAACAAATATTTTACAGCAAAAACTAGATTCCTGTTTCTACTAAACCACTATATATATTTTGAAGTTGTCATGGTGAAGCTTGTTTTAATAGACATGTGGCTTGTGTCTTTATTAACTGTGAGCTTGGCTGGTGCTTCCTTTAATTTGTAACTTTTGTAAATGTATGTTTTCAGCAACCAGCCATTTCTTGTGCGATTTTTTTTCTTTCTCTGTAAACAGACATGCAGGTGTCGGAGTCTTCTTTTAGCTGACTGACTGGCAGAGTGCAGCAACAGGTGTGGAGGAAGTCTGAGAAAACTCTGGTCACCCTGCCAATCTCTCTAATTCTTAATTAAAAAGTGCTGAAAGTGTTGGAACGATATGATAGAAACTTTTAGTGGTTTTGAAACTGTGACTCTTTAAATTCTTGGCATACTTTCATATTGGTAAGCAGCTCCTACTGCGCTGTCTGGTTTTGCTTTAGTCATTTTTAACCCTTGTCCGTTTTGCAGTTGTTTAGATTAGTTCATTCGCTCCACAGACTTTACTTAAATAGAGCTTCAGTAAGCCCAATTATATTCTGTTTGCACTTTCTCTGACATTTATAAACAAAACCCACAGGACCTTTTTTTTTCTGGAACAGTTTCCCAGGGCAACCACTAATCTAGATGCTGGACAAAAAGGTACAAGTGGCAGATCAATGCAACCCGCACCATACCAATCGCTTGTACAAATGAGCCTGCTTTCAACCAGGAAGACTACACAAGTTTTTTTTAGGTTTTTTTTTGTTAATCTAAAATTCAATGATACAAGTCCAAACAAGTAATGCTTCTAAGTATTGTACTTTCAGGGTTTGCTGTAGGTTTTTCCCTTTGTTGAAGTACTAAGATGTACATCAAGTATGCAAAAATCTGATTTCTGACTAAATGTTTTAGTCCGTATGTCCTTCCGTAGATCCCGAAGATCTTTGTCGAGACCAACAAACTTTTTTCTAATCTTGGTGAAATTCAGTTCTTCCATGTACTGCGGTTTGAGTAACTAACAGTGGAAGCCATGTTGAACGTTCATAATTAAGGAGATCCACTAGACAGATAATTTTGCAACTGCTTGACCTTTTAAGTATATTGAATAAATTAGTAGTAGAAGAAGGAGACGAATGAGAGGGACTGCTTTGGGATTAACCACCATTTTTTATGATTACTCTTTGATTTGGTGTCCAACCTCTCTAGCAGTTTTTACCATCAGAGCTGCTGTTTAGCCTTAATTGACCCCTTTTTGATGTATCCCTCCCTTGTTCATTTCTTTGTCTTCCTCTGTCCACCGAGGCCTGACATTAAAGAAATTAAAGGGTTTTTGCTTTCCCACGGTTTCAAAGCCTTTCTGTATTTGACGGCAGCGACCGTCTCTGATAGATGGCTGATATGAAGTGTGAGTTTTATTTGAATTATTTTCTATTATATTGCGAAGTACTTTTCAATCAGTTGAATTGCTATGGAGAGAGAAGTTTTCCATCAAAATGAACGTGAAGCGCTCACTGCCAAACATGTCAGCATTGCTCAAAGCCATGTAAAGTGCTTTTAAATGAGCTGCCCTGTCTGCTGATTGACCAATTGAACTGCTCCATTGTCTTTGTCCTTGTGTTTTTAAAAATGTTCTTTTGGGTTTACAAGTCAGCGGATTAGAAGCAAAAGAAGTAAAAACTAGAAGGTTGTCAATGGTTCCTTTGGGGGTTTTTTTCTATTGCTTTTAACCTATGAATCCGTTGCTGCACCGTTGCCACTGAAATGGACAAGACGTGGAGACATTTATCTACGTTCATGGCTACCTGTACGTACCACAACGTCCACACATCAGTTCAAATACATCTTACCTCCCAAACCTGAACAGTTTTCCCCCGAACCACAAACCGACTGCACAATCACAATTATACAACACCAAGTGACCCTGCCCCCAGGTGATACCCTAAAGGTTGGCACACCTTAGCATATACAAAGACCATTTCATCCCATTAATCTAAGGAAAGCCAATTGTTCACATCTTACTCTTTCAATTCCCTCCTTTTCACTTTTAGCTAAAAGCAAACTCACTTTACAATTTCCTCCAGTATTACAGGCTGCACTGTCAAAACGATTCTCCTCGAGAGCCAGTGTTTCACTTAATGCCGAATCAGTTTGCATGAGGCAACACATAAAAATAAAAGCAACCCACTCTGCCCATATTCAATAGAGTTTGCTGTTCCTGCTTTTTTTAGGGAGGTCCGCATCCTCGTATTAAATCACCGAGGTGAAACCAGGCACTATTTATTTTTATTTTTTTTTAAACTGTGTTGCCAGGTGACTCAGCTGGTTCAATAGACGGCAAGGCAATAGCGAGCTGAAGGGTGAATAATGCCTTGTCACCCTTGAAGCCCATGAAGCCAGGCTGGAGTCGTTTTCCAAAAAAGCCAAGAAAGGCCACAGAAGACCTGCTAGGAGTGGCTTTAATGCTGCTGACACTTAGTGAAAAGCTGCTGCTTTATCATTAAGGGGAGCCACATTTCCCATGGCAACAAGATACAGAAATGAATCTCTCGAATGAGGGATGCTCTTTTGAAATCCTGAGGTGCGACCCTTCCAGCGGTCCAGACGGAAGAACAAAGGGGCTGATATCCTCTTGTGGAAGAAACCAGAGCTGCGAGGCTCTTAACTTTAAAAGACCTCTGGCCGCAGTAAATGTTGAGGCTACAACTAACATTGATAATTTTGACTATTCCTTTTCTAAAGAAAACAAAAGTGTCACAGAAACTAAAGCAGAAGTACAAACTCGTATATGTTTCAACTAAAACTAATAAAAAAAACCCAAGTGGCTCCCTAATTAAAACGCAGTTTTTTTTTTCTTCAAGTGAAATTAGTCAGTTTGGTATTAAATTGGGGCCTGATGTTACTTGGTTTGTCACATTGTTCATTGTGTTCATTGTGTGATTAGGGATGGTTGAGGAACAAAGGGCTAATAGAATCCAGAGTTTTAATCACCTCGTGATCCGGTGGAGCATCGAAAGTCTTTTGCCTTTTCTTTTGTCGTTGAATTGCTTGAAGTTCTAATTTTGCGTAATCGTTTATGCTGACAACTCAACCCTAAACTCCAACTGATGTTATGGCACATTTAGCCGCCATTGCACTTTGGTCTGATGTAGACCAAAGTTCATTTACAAGAAGAGCTTTTACTTTTATAAAGATTATCCTTGGAAGCTCAGAATTGCATTAGTATTAAAGATTATCCGATTCATTTTAAGGTGATACACAAAAAAATGGAATGCCTAAGAAGTGCGTGCATATGTCGCCTTCATCCACAGACGCATCTAAGTACTCCGTACTACACAGGTATATTCTTACCCTTTCTGTCTTTGTAGTCAGATCTGTTTCTGGTCCCCAGTGCATTGTGTCAAGGTTGTCTGCTAACTAAAGGGGAAGTTCCCTTGTTCATCTGAGTCTTCACCCTTAGGTCCTATATTTAAAATGACCTCTTCTTTTGTCAAACTGTGAATGTGATTGAATGTCCGTGGATAAACTGCTACAACTCATCTTTCTGTTTAGTTTGAAGCATAAATAGGGTAGTGTTTATGCCTAAACATAAATGTATATGGACCTGGTGTACTCCTCGCCCTGAAGCTCAAAAACGCAGAACTTGTTTTGTGTCTTATGCTCTTGTGTTTTATGTTATTCCAGCATGGACTTATAAACCACTCCAAGTTCCAGTTCTACATTATTACTATTATTTTTTCTTTCTTCTTCTCGTTTTAATAAAAATATGAGACAAGACATTTGAGTTGCAAAATCTTATTACATTAAAATTCCACCAGATATTTATATACAAACTACAAAGGGACACATTTTTTTCATAGTCTGAAATAAAACTAAACTTGTTTCAGGTCAGTTATGAAAAAATATGTCTATTTTCTAAATGTTAGAATAAATATATGTAGCCGCTTATAGTCTGGAAATTCTGGTAGTAGTTTTCCTTCCATTTGCTTGGGACCGTTCTTCCTGAGAGAACTGGTTCGACAGAGTCGTGAACGCTGCCTTGATGTTACGCACCTTTGTCATAACCACCTCGAAACATTGGCTTTGTTATCAGTAAGCCACTTTGTGACTAAATTGTTGATATATTTAGGGTATTTATCCATTTGGAAGACCCAAGCTTGAACTGCCCGGTTTACATTTCTGAATGTTGCTTCTATGTTTCCATATGTTGTTCTTTCTTCATGATGAAAAACACCAAGACCTATCTGTCATAGTAGGGATGCTGTTCTCAATCTTCAAACATTGTCCCTCCAAATGTTAAAAAATTCAACTGTAGCTTTATCAGATCACAGATTGTGTCTCCAAAAGTGGATGGTTTTGTGTCTTACTGTATTTACAAACAATTCTTTTAAAATTCATTTTGTAGACATAGCTCAAGAATCTTTTCCCCCTCCTCAAAGTCCTCCGTTTCCAGTTGAGGATGTTTTTGCTCTTTAAAAGTTTCTTTACTTTTAACACAGTTCTTGTTGGTCACAATAAAAAGAAAAAGCTAAATCCGTCTCTGTGATCTTAGAAAATTCTTGAGAATGGCTCAAAGCAGACCTGTTCCCTAGACGAAAACATAGAAAAGTGCTGAACACCAAAGGAGAAATAGTCGTCTCTGTCCTTTTACTGTCTGAAAGCTTCCTGTTATCTGTTAAGAGGCTGATTAGATCAAACCTAAGTGCCCCTGGCAAGAAAATTGGCTCTGATCAAACTTACCCTGGACCTTGAGCTACTTTTCAATTGGCAGAGTTTGTAGTTTTTAATGTTGGGAGGTTTTTTTTTTTTAAACAGCCTCATTTTTTCTCTCTCTCCCTTATTCCAGAAGCGTGTTTAACGTTTCATTTTTAAAAAATCAGATCCAAACTACATGTGAGTTTTCCACTAATTGAAGCAGAGTAGGCAGAAACATAAGAGCTCACAGGCCCACATGCAGTGCTGTCGCCGAGGATTCTGCTCCGTCTCTCCGAGCTCTATTCATTAATTCATTTCTTATTGGGACAGAGATAACAGGATTAGTCCTCCAACCATCCAGGAGTCAGCAGGGAGGAAGGGGGACCCTTTTACCCCCTTCCCTCCCGCAGACAATGGCTCTGTGTGTGCACGTGATTGTGTTTGATTGTGACTTTGTGATTGTGTGTGTTTGTGTCCTTGCCAGATGGGACCAGTGCCTCTTCAAACTCTCAAGCTCTCATCTTTCTTCTTTTTGGTTGGTGGCCAATCATGTAGTCTCTCTTTTTTTTTTTCTTTCAGTCTTCCAGTGTGTTGGTTTCCGACGGTGCTGTTGGCAAAACCGAGCACAGCAGTGATTTTTACCCAAACGTGTCTTTTAAGTCATGTTTTTGGGTAAACTTTTCAGATCCCGCCACACAAACATGTTGCTGTGGTATACTTTCTTTTCTTTCTTTTTTAAGTGCGTTGTTTATGGAGACGCATCAACCGAGTGACTAATTTCTAATCTGTTTATTTGTAGAGCTGCCAATACCAGTTGTAGCTTATTTCATTCATAAACGGGCAAACAAAAGGTGTAACATTTTGCGCAACAATATTTACTTGAAAACTACTATCCTATAATTAAGTAGGGATTCTTTTACAGTTTTTATTCAAGACCATGCATGTAAACAAGTCTTAGTTTGTTCATTTCTAATATGCTTTCTGGATTACACACCGACCAATGCCTGCAGTCTTAAACCAGTCAGAAGCTGTCATTGCCACTGTAAGTATCTTACTATTTCCTGGTTAGGCAGGAAATGGCAAATAAGACAATGTAAGAATAACTACTGCATGTTCTAGAAATGTTCCATCTTCTGGTTTGCTCTTGGACTTCTTCTGACTTGCTGCAGTACTCTCCCCCTTCCACCCAGCCCCTCACCGCTCCCCCAGCCCTTCCCTGTCTCAGTTGAGACGGACTCAATTGCCTCTTCTCCCTGTCACTGTAGAGAAACTGGAAGCATTCATCCCAGGAATGCAAGCACACATCACATTCTTACGCACAAATGTACACACATTCTCACAACCAACCCTGCCAGCTTCGCGGGTCATTGTATTTGGCACGTGGCCACTATCCGTCCCCAAGTTACACACACACACTAGTATTAACACACACGGAGAACATGCGCTCGCCCCCTGCCTGACTCCAACTTTGGCAGACATCTCCTGCTGAGTAAGGAAGCCCTCCCTCTTCTCTCTCTTGCTCCGTCTCTTTTTGCCTCTCCTGCTGCTTTTAGTACCCCGTTCCCCACTTTGTCCACGCCGTAGGCTCATTTTTGTCTCGTCCCTCTCTCTTTTTTTCTTTCTTTCTTGCAAATTCTCAACCCGCAGAGAGTGAGCAAACCCCAGGCACTTCCATTCTCTCCCCGTTTCCCGAAGCCAGCCTCCGTCCTATCAAATCCCCCCGCCTCCCTGAAGGTGCCGTCAGCTGTATCGCCACGCCGCTAAGTCCCGCTGCGTGCTTTCGAATTGACACGTCGTAACTGGATGTGCCAACTTAAATCTTGGCTATTAGTCATGTTTTATTCTCCTGTCGGCAGTAATGTCTCAACAAATAAGAATGAGAGGTGGGGCGCGAGGATTCATGACGCCGCTTTTAGCTTTAAGCCCACGATGGTTGTTTCACAATGGAAGGTACTATATGCAGTTGCCCAATGGCCTTTTTGTGATTCAGATCTTAATTGTCTTTGGCTGCCCTCATGAAACAGGAGGGAAGCTTAGGAGGGATGAGCAAAATGGGCAAAGAATAGCAGGGTTAGGATCCACCAAGCATTCACCTGATTATGGGATATGGAAACCAAAAGATGTTTGAGTCAACAGGATAATTGTCAAGTAGCTCTTTCTGTACAATAGCTACTCCCATGTAAATAATATAGATAATAACTATATTTGCAGCTCGTGAAAAGTAAGGCAGACAGTGGTAATTCCTTGTTTTCCTTTCTTTCAGTGTAGCATTGTCCCATCTGGGCCAGTTACTAGATGTTACAGTCTCAATGCCTATGGCTTAACTCTGGTCTGACTTCATTTGATGTCTGTAGTTACTGTTTCATGGTCCCTTGCCCACTTGTTGCTGTATGGTAGTCACCTGGCTGAACAAAGGCCAGAGTAGTTTTCCGTTATCTGAAGAGACAGACAGGTTTTTTTCTGTTTGAGGGTATTTCCAATCAGGAAACGCATGGACAGACATAAATGTGGAAACTACTGGCCACTCTTATGTTTTAGCTTTAAAACTACAACCTACAGGCAAGTTAGACTGATAATTACAGGATTTAGCTGAGCATATATCCTGATGAATCCCACAAAAAGGTATTTCTGGGTTAATGTTTGTTTCGATTAGATTAAAACTTGTCAAGCTTTTATTCACACCATCAAAGTGGCTTCCTGACCAACGCAGGAGACAAAGGGCCTTTGCTAATGATCGGCCCTCCTCCTGTATCGTAGTCTTACGGTTCTTGAAGTTGTTTCTTATCCCGGTCCCTTGAATGAAAGTTGTTTGGAGGTTTCTTATGTTTGGCCCCATTCTGTAGGTTTTCTCTTGTACCCAATGGTCACAACTCTCTGTACTTGCTGACTTTTTTTAAGGGTACTGTTTTCTTTATACCTGAAAAGAAGGGGTGGGGGGGCAATGGAAAGCATGCATGTTTGCAAGTGTGTGTTTCATTGCCATGCCAAGGACAAGCAAGCCTGTCCAGTGCCAAGTGGTGCTAAGCCAACTGGCTGTCGTTCAGTCTTTTGTTTTGTGCAGTGCTCTGTATTCAGGCTGCAACACACATTGTTGTGAAGAGTCTTTCAGTCAGTCACCTCTCCAGCCCCCCTTTGCTGCCTTTGTGTGTCTGTTTGTACGTCTGCGCTTTTGTGTGACAGTGACCTTGATGTTGCAAGAAAACCAGAAACACAAGTGGGCTGAGAGAGAGAATTAGAAATTAAACCCTGCTGCGTGTAATTACCTCCTTAACTGTCTGCGGTGTTGGACTTTGGGCATGTCTGTGGTTTTTCGTCTGTGGACACAGCAGAGACATGCACGGGCCACCGCTGCGGTTTATTTCAGACAGCTGCTGTCCGCCGTCACTGCTCCGCAGCCGCACGACGAGAAACTGAAAACGTCACTCATCAGTTTTGTTTCAGCTGCCAGCTTCTCTCCATTTCCAGGGCCGCTCAGTTGCGTTGTTCGGGTCGCCGGAACACAAACGTAAAGCGTTCGCTCCTGTAAGGATCAAACGAGCTCACCGGGATGAAACGAAACGGACTTAAACTTAGCAGTGGGTTAGACTGGTGAAATCGGACGGCACACAAACCATGTGAGAAGTTAATTTTAGAAAGAGCGAGTCGTCAGCAGATAACACAGGAAGGCTCTTGCCTATTACTGTAAAGGCTATGCTTTTGCACATCAAGGCTACTGTTTTCAGCTAGCAATAATAAATGTGCAAACTTGATTAAAATAAGATGCTTTAGACAATTTGAAATGACTATAACTCTTATCTTTGTTTAAAATATTTTTAAAACTAGTGATGAACGATTGGCTTTAACATTCGCCTTTTTTTTTTACATACTGTATCGGTGCGATAAGTAAAAATGGGTTCATAGTTATGACTGGTATTTATTTGCATCTTACTTGTGTATATGTTTTGGGAGTGAGAGGGAACTGGTTATGTGGTATTTGTCTGGGTGCATGATGGTGATGGTCGTGTTAACTAAATCAGAGAGGCAAAATAGCATGGCCATTTTTTCATTGTCAAAAGAAGAGGGCAGAGAGAAATCTACAATATTGGTAAATAGCCATTATCAACCACAAGAGCAATGTTATTCGATATCAACATCGGTCCAAATTTTGCTCACTGGTGCGTCCCTAATTAAAGCCCTGTTTTACAGTAACTATGCTATCATTCACACAATGTGATGTCACCTTTACTATTAATATGGATAATTAATGACTCCTGACATTTGGTACAAGTATTTCTGGAGAAATAAATATCCGATGGAAAACTGGCTCCAAAACTGTGTGATCGGTTCATCTGTAATCTTGTTTAAACATCTAAGGCTTTATCAGCCCTTCACTGTGACGTTCTGGCTGATTGTTGGATACAATAAGCGTATTAAACAACATTGTTCTCCTTCAACCGCAATATGTTTTTCTAGCACCTTTTTTTCCTTCTTTTTAACACTGTTGCTAAGAAAACAGCCGAACTTGACAAACCTGAGTCGCATTAGCAGAAAGAATGTCTCGGAGAAAGACGATTGGCCGGCTCTCCCCATGTGGTGACCCTCCAAGAGGATATGTTTGAAGTGTCTATTCATCAATATGCATGAGCAGAATACAACCCCACCGCCCTGCGTCTACCCTTCCACCTCCCGCCTGCTGCCCCATGTGTCGAAAGCTGTTTTAAAATCTACATAATTTGAGTTTGAAGTGCCTTTCAGATGGCCTTCCCTGTTGTAACACTTTCCGGAAACGAGGGACAGGCACACTTATTAATCAGGCTCTCATTGTGTGTCTGTGTGTATGTGTGTGTAAGAGATGGCGAGACGGTGATACATGGGAGAGGAAAGACAGGTGACTAAATGAGGGGGAAAAAAAAGAAAGTCACACAGAGGTAATGTGTGATATTTAACCAGAAAGACTGGAAGAAACCGGTCAACTCTTTGAATCGTGTGGCCTACGAAAGCAACGCCATTTGTCCGGGTGAGACGCTGGTCAGCCACAAAATGTTTTTCTGAAAACAAGACGCTCGGAGATCACTATTCTACTTACGGCGCCGTGGCTCCCTTTCTAACCATCTTCCCACATGTTTGAGTGCTTTATCTGGTGGCAGACATCAGGACAGCCGGAGTCTTTGTTCGCTGGGGGTTCATCTGCAGTTTATCTTGATGTTCTTATTTTCCTGATCTGCATTTTCAGCGCTCAGCAAATGATTCCTGGTTGGCTCCCATTGAATTGTGTTAAGTGTTTTTTTTTTTTTTTTATCTATCTGTGTTTGTCCATACTGACTGAAAGTGGCTACAGTGTGCGCACATGATGGGATTGTTGTGAAAGCTAGTTTGAAGACCTTATCGTTGAGTTTGTATCAGTACCTTGGGAACGAACACTACACGACGATGTCCAGATCCGTTTGTCCATGAAAACAGAAGTGTTTGCATCATTTCTTGAAGATATGAAGACTTCAGCTTATTCATCCATATAAAACATTGCTTTAATAATCTGACTTATTTTTTGAAATGTGTTATTTTGAGACGCAGTGAGAAGTCTGTTCAAATTGCTGAACTGGCCCTGAGTTGGTCAGAAATCTACACATTTGATATTTCTCCCGTCTCTGTTAGCTAAAGTGCTAACAGGTTGTGCTAACAACACCACTCTTTGGAGTGGAAGGGTTGCAGTCGGAAGAAGAGAAAGTTAGCTAAATGTAGCATCAGTGAGGTGAAGTCAGAGGAAGCAGAGAGATGTGGGATGTTGTTCAAAGTAAGTGACATTTGAGGCATGTCGTTTGTACAGCGTGTAAGAGAGCAAGACCTTTAGCAGGTAAGAGGAAAGTTAAATGTTTTACTGTGAAGAAGTTTGTTGGTTTTGTAGGTTTTGTCCTCCCTGTTATGGAACACACTGGATTTGGAAATGTTGGAAGCCTGTTAGAAATCTCAGCGTAGCATAGAGTTTTATTCTGGAATGCTAGCAACGCTAAACATGCTAACGTCTAATTCAAGAAGCTAAACCCAATCTAAAATGCCTTTGTTATTTCAATTCCTCACTTTTACAGGTGGCTTGAGGTGACTTCTGCTCCTGGAATAAATAAATGTAACTACTCACGGTAGGAAGGCCGGAAAAACCTCCATTTTGAACACTGTTTTGATGTCTTTTGAAATGTAAAAATCTTCTTAAACCGCTCGCAACTTTTCGATTTAGAGTACAAAAATTAGAGCGCAGAAACTTGTCTTCAAAGTTGTGATCAGTAGTTCTCTAGTTCCTTTTAATCTTTTACCAATCTGCAAGGTGTTAGTGTATGGATTATTAAGAATGTGTTTAATGCTAGTAAGTATTGTTTGACCATCTACTGACTGACTCTGTAGATGGTCAGACTTTTAAACCAACCTGAGTTTTTTTCTTTTGGCTTTGGACTTCAAATGGCCAATCTTTGTTGGTCATTTGTGGTTTTGTCTTTTTTTATTTAAAATAAAAGACAAAAAACCGCCCCCATAAATCTATGAATACTTTTTCTGTTTCATATTATTTTTCATTTACCTGGAATAATTCAGAAAATATACTCATCCTTTTCCTTTTTCTGTTGGAGATCTTATGGTAAATGTCGAACAGTCGGGATGGTCGGGTCCTGTAGATTCCTCCCTTCGCTCCCCTGTCAGTCGTAAAGTCATGACTGAAGGTTGTGCAGCTCTTGCTCTGCTCTGCTGGAAACCTTTAGATTGGAGGCCTAAATACACGCTCATCAAGCTCTTTTCATCTCGGTACATTACAGACAAAACCCTAGCATATGCATGGAAGTAAAAGCTAGAAATCATGTGCAATTACGTAGAGCTTTATTATCAAGCATGTATTCAGCACACCACTTGCCTATAAATCCCTACAGAAAGTCGTATCTGGATCTCAAACTGACATCAAACCTTCAAGTTTGGAGCTTGATTTTTTTTCTTCTTCTTCTGCACAACATATTATGTTGTGGGGGAAAAAACAAAAAAAACTTTTTCCCTTGTGCTATAAAGTTGTGTCACACACAGTATATATTTTTTTATGTAATTTTCCTCCAGTTTCAGTCTGCTATCCATGCTTTCTCATATCACAGGCTGCAGAAATGTATGTGTGTGTGCGTGTGTGTGCGTGTGTGTGTGTGTGTGAAACTCCCAGCGGCAGCATGAACAGTACATTTTAAACTACACAGAACTAAATATGGGCCCCTTAAGGGACACATGATTCAGCAGCACTAAAAGGAAATTGCGTAAAAGTGCCAAAAGTCAAACTTATCATTTTTTTTAATACATTTTTTTTATGGTCATAAAAGTCTTGCACCGGGCGCCTGAGGAAACATAAAGCCATTTGTACATTCACCTTTAGCAAAGCGCAGGTAAAATCCTGCCAAGTTGCACTTGTCTTTCAGCGTTTTTTTTTTCTTCTTCTTTTTTTCCCCTGAAAGAAATCGCTGAGGCGTAAAAGAATGCAAGTCCAGGTTGCTTGTCTTTAAGGGGTTTCACAATAGCAGCTTCTAGTGCCAGAGGGAACATACCAGCAAGTTGAGAATAGCTGAGGGATGCTGGTGCCTCCTTCTGTCGACAGGCTGAATGCTGGTTCAGGGTCAGATCAGAGGGTGGAGGATTAGAGCTGAGCCAATTTTTGTTAGCTTCTTTGTTTCATGGAACAGGAAAAAAAAAAAAAAAAAAAACTCCACAGCCTTGCTGATGGTCCTGTTTTTGGCCCTGTTTGGTCAGGATTCAGGCACACTGCTTGGTGAAACAGATTCTTTTTTATATGTGAAATCAGGAAATGCAAACTTGCACCTACAGCAAGTTGAAAACAAAATCCCAAAACACAACTCCACTGTGAAAGAAACGGAAACGATATTCCCTGCATGTGTGCTCACACATGTTATATTTATTCGATCAAAGGTCACAGTCTACACCAGATTTCATCATAATCAATTGGTCCTGATGGATGTACGAGTCAAAATAAATGAAAATGACTGGTGGGCGTTTTTTTTTTTTTTTTTTGCAAATGGCACGTTCGCTGAAACATGCCCTCGTTCACGTGCTGCCATTTCGATTTCATATGCGTAAATAAATCATTTCCAACATTTTTGCTTAGCCATTGCAACATACTTCACTTCCCTTCGCTAGTTAAGAGTTTTTGAATGAATTTGAAGAGACAGATGATCGTAGAAACTTTGAAATCACACTTAGTTTGATCAGTTCATGAATCCTCATCAAACCAGAGCAATTTCGGTTGACTTCCTTCTGATAATTATATTTCAATCGAGTCACATGGACACATTTCAGTGCAGTAGGCATGACTAGATAGTCAAAAATTCAATTGACATAATCAGCTTGCAGAAGGATGCTTGTGTGTTTAAGTCTAGATAACTTAATCATGTCTATTAGCAGGTCAAACTGTTTTATTTGTTCGATCAAGGGTCATAGTCTCCCCATATTTGATCATAATCAATTGGCCGAGGTGCACATATGAGTCAAAATAAGCGGAAATGACTTGTAATGAAAGGTTTTTGAGAAATAAATGACTTATTTATTGCCATAATTGGTGAAAATGCTTAGTCACAAAGATAAAAATTAATGCATATGCCACTGTTTATGGACATGGCAATATATATATAGAAAAAAAAAATCACCTAAAGAAATTGACGAAGGACTAAATTAACCCAGGGCCACAGTTATCTTGCTGCTCACTTCTTCTGCAGATTATGGCATTGGTAACTCTGCCGGATTAGCGCCCCCAACAGGTCAGCTGAGCAAGTTGAGCACTCTTCTTTAGTTCAGATTGCAAACCCACCTGTGGGGTTGGCTGGTTCATAAAATGTACCTACATTTCGGGGCGTCGTGTGGCATAGCGGGTACAGGCTAATGTCCCAGGTTTGACTCCTGACTTTGGTAACTTTACCGCATGTCTTCCCCCCTTCTCTTAACCTCCTTCTTCCAGTTCTACCTACTCTTTGGAGAATATGGGGGGGGAACAAATGGCCACTAGCACCAGCCAAAAACAGATTATGAAAAAGAAAAAACGAAAACAAAGTACCCACATTTAGCAATAACTGATTATCCGTGCCGTTTTCCAGAGTTGCTGGTACTAAACCCTCATTGTCCACACGGAGGTCAGTGAAAGGCTTGCATCACTGTTGGTTCAACCTTAAGCCATCCCTTCACTGTGAGAATCCAGCCTATTGTCATGGCTGTTGATTTGTGAGCCAGTTTGTGTGTGTGTGTGTGCAATACAATACACCGAGCCAGGCCGATGTGTACCCGCCCGTCCATCCCAGCTGTCCTTCGTTTAAGCAACTTGGTGAAAAACCATTGCTATCCTCATATTGAGGACAGAAAAAGATGTTGAGGAAAATGGTTTTTATTTGGCATTGCTCTGATTTAGAAAGAGGAACAAGGAGAGAGAGGGGTGGGGGGATAAAGGAGCAATTGAATAAGTGAATTGAGTCAGTGGGAGAATGGTTGCCTGGCTTTGTGCGTCCCCTCAGTGCATGTCGTAAAGGTCTCTCTCCCTCGCTCTCACCCCCCGCTGTGTGTCTGTGAGTGAGAGAGTGAATAAATGTCTAGTGATTGGAAACCTTCTTTTCTTTTGTAAACTCAAGCCTCTGCCAGAGAGCATTGTGGAGCATTGTTTACCAGTCCTTTCCTGGACTGGTTGCGCCTCTCTCTCTCTCTCTGTGTGTGTGTGTGTGTGTGTGTGAAGATGTGTGTTCAGCGTGCGTGACAGTTGACATTATCAGTTGATTGCTCCCAAGACTTGTCTTTGTGTGAGCTCGCGCACACACATGGCCATGTGGGGTTATGTATATGACAGCTGACATTATTGGATTGCCACCATTGTGTGCCGGTGTGTGTTTGTCCGCGTCCAGCTGCATGCTTAATGTGTGTGCGTGTGTGTGTGCGTGTGTGTGTGTGAGACAGCTGGCATTAGATTGCTTGTGCGCACATGCGCTTGTTTTCCATTCAAACATGGCTCGCGGTTTGACATCACAGTGATGTAAAGCCTGTTGCCCTCTTTGTCACGTCGTCATTCAACATGTGATCAACCAAGTCAAGCTAACTGTTGCTGGCAGCTTCTCAGGCTGCAGGTTAGTCAGGTTTTTTTGTTTTGTTTTTTTATTGCTTCAGATGCCTCTGATGAGATCTGAGCCTTTTTCCTGAATAAGGTTGTAGTTGCGTGACTTCTTTAGGTCGAGCAAAAGCCTCATTTACCACGGAGGCAATAAAACTCACCGAAATCAGGAGAAATGCTTTCAATTTCAGGCCTCATTCATAATTTTGTATACAAATTTATGTCAGGTATCAAAATGTTGGAAAAACGTATAAGCAAATGAAGCTGAAAAGTAACAACGTTACAAATGAAACTCCAAACTCTGGCCAACCAAGATGAATGTTGTGATGACATAATTTCCGGCTCGGATGTGAGCTCATAGTTTGAACGTTTGTGCGGTGAGTCGTCGAAGGAGAAAAAAGGCAACAGTGAAATCTGAGAGCAGAGGCCTAACAAACTGGCACCCCATCATAGGATTTAAAAGCACTTTGTGGCAAGTTCAGTCTGCTTCAAGTTCACCATAGAGGGGAAACAGCCGCTCATGACACAATTTCAGTTTAAAAAGGAAAACATCTGGCAGTATGCACGTCTTTTCTGTTCGACTTCTGACCAGAACTAGGAGTGCACAGATTGCAGTTTTCTGGCCGATCGGCAATTACTGATCTTTAAAAGACCTGACCTGCTGATTCCAATTTTGGTCAATACCATTTATTTTTTTGTCTGAAGTGTTGCTAAATATTGCAAGAGACTTACTGAGTTAACTTGCCTGCAAATGTGCAGACATGACCTGGTGGGACGGCCTGTCTGTCAAACGTCTCTTCTGGAAAAGCAGAAGAGGACAGTGGTTGATTTTTAGACCTTTGCTGAGGTAGATACGAACGATGGATAAGATCAGCTTCACATTTTAGCATCGACTGATTACATATCTCCCAAAATTAAGGAAGTTAGTGCCAATAAATCGGCTGGCCCAAAACAATTGGTGCATCCCTAAAGAGAACCTTTAAGCTTTTGCAAACAGGTGTCACCATTCCTTTTTTCTGTAATTAACTGTCACTAGAAAGCCGTACATTTCACTATGGCTCTGTGGTTGTATAGACCTTAGCAGGAGTGAATGGAAGTAGCTGAAAGTCTCACTTTTCTGCACAGAATTGGTCCACTTCCAACACCCTCCACGGTTTACTGGGTATCAGTAACGTAGCTGTCAAAACAAAATTCTTAAGGTACCATCTCTCATAAGAAGCTCTGCCAGTCAGCCATTTTATTTGGGTCGTATTATGTCTCTTGAGCTGCACATGTGTGATACTGTAGGGAAGTGAAATGACTGATATACAATCAGGGTGGAAAAATTAGGCTCATTCACTCGGTCTAGAGAGACAAAAGAAGTATAGCTCTACTGATTGTAAGTAAAGAAGCCAGTAGATATTAGCTTCTGCAGCAGTGCTAAGACGATTCAGATGTTAAGGCATGTTTGGTATTTGAACTATTAAAATAGGCAGTTATAAGCATCGGTAGAGAGCATCTCAAGCGTTGATGGGTTTTAGCTGTTCGCTGGCGGCTGCGCCCCCAAACCCTGGCGAATACCAGACGTCCACTATGTCAGTAATGTATAAAATCAGCCTGAACTGGAGAATAAAGTTCACTTTGTGCTTGATCTGAGCTTTGAAGGCAAATACAATGGAAAAGAGGGTCTGTGTCCTTTCACAGGTTTTATTCTTGTATTTCTGTCGATCCCTTCTCAGTTATTTAACTTTTCACAAGATAAGTTCAGTTTATGAAACTTAATATCACCATTTTTAAGAAAAAATTGTCTCAACAGTGCAGTTTGTACCATGTATCCCCCCCATCCTCCTTTCTTTCTCTCTCCTTTGGCCTCCTCCACAAGGCCTCCTGGCTGCTGCCTGCCTGCCAGCCGCCTCTCACCCATTGTGGGCTAACAATGGCAGGCGAGGCCCCAGCCTCGAGGCCTGCAGCCTGGACCTTGACAGGGGTGGCAGGGATAGGTGGCGCTTTGGTGGGGGGAAAAAAAGGGTGTGATCAGCAGTGAAAGGCAGGAAGAAGGGGAGGGAAGCCCAATAATAATAATAATAATAATAAAAAAAACAGGTCACACCCAGATTAAAATTCAATATATGTGACTGCCTGCATCAGCAATCTGGTCTCAGTACACCCAAGTGTGAGAAAAGAGGCAAGATGTGGGCTGGGATTTTTTTAAGATGTGCCACTTTGGCGCTAACAGGAGTGTGTCCTGCTCTCTGCTTCGCTTCGGCTGTCTTAGCTCAACGCACCTTCGGGGTGTGTTGCTGGGGTTCCCCTTAATGGGGCAGCAGTAGTGTCATAATGCATGCAAGACGAAGCTGATTTAGTGATGCATGCCTCCTTTGTGTTACGTTTGCATTTGGGGATGCAGGGCGCTCTGTGTACAACGCACGCATGCACACACACAATCCAGTCCCCCTCTGTTTTGGGCCCCATCCCCATATGGTAGCTTGGCTTGATGAGAGCTTTATGAAGTCAACCAGAAGCTCCCCAGCCCTATGTGTGTGCGTGTGTGTATGTTTTGCTGTGCATGCGTGTGTGATTGCTTTTCAAGCTAATGGATAAATGAGAGTTTCACCCTTGCCCAGCTATTGTGTACGTGTGAGAGATTCACGGAGAAGGGGCATGTGTGAGTCGCCAGCTTGTGTAGTAGCTTTGCAAGCTGTTTTTAATTATATTTCATTATTCATGTTTCATGCATGGTCGTGCAGGAGGAGCAGTGATCGGCGTTGTTGGGGTAGGGGGTAACCAGGACAGGGGCGACATTTGAGTCGGAAACGGAGAACAAACAAAAAGAATCGTTTTCGACAGACGCGAGAGAAAATCCCTTTAAAGAACATGTAGGAAGAAATGGATGGGATAAAAGTAAAGAATGCACCAATTATTACTCTACGGCTGGTTTTTGACCCAACAATAATGGTTTTATCTGATTTCAAATTCTAAGATGACCAGAAACATGATTGGCAGAGTCGCTAAATTGTTGCTATTTTTGAGCAAAGAAATATTCATGGTTAACGTCACTAAAATGCCAATCTGCTTTTATAATCCATGACAATTTACACCCTTACATTAACTATGAAATGGAAAAAAACAACTTAAATAACATTTTGAAACTATAATAATATTAAAGGTGCCTTTTCATGTGCTGAAAATGGCCAGATTTAAGCGCTTCTTCATCAAGAACTTCCACACCGAAGAGTGTTCAGGGCTCACCAAGCCGAAAACCCTCACATTCCATTCACTGGCCAATTTCTCTGCGGATCTCTGGATAAAATTTCAGGGATGTAAACGAGTCTCGGTCTCGCTTGTCTTGTTTTCGTTATGAAGCTCGGTGGGACTGGCTGTTACACAACGGCAAACAGGGCAACCAGATTAACCTATAAACCCGCGGCAGTTACTTTTATTTCGCTGGGCTTGGTGGGATCTCAGCCGCGATCTGGTCCGTAAATTTTAACGGCTAAAATTAATTGAGTTTATCGCTTGTAAAAGTAGTAGGAGCGAGTCAGTGTGTCTGCGCGCTCGTCTGAAAAATAAAGCGAGGAGACACACGAGTTTCTCCCGTGAAATACATTCGACATCCTGCACTCGTGCCATATTTAGTCGCAGTGAAACATCAAGTTGTTGTTTAATCATCGGTGGTTGTCTGTATTTTTGCTAATTTTGCAAGCCTGTTTGGCACCGTTTGTCTCAGTAGCCCGACTACGTTGTGTCACATTGACAAGTTTGGGTCGTTCTTTGCTACTTTAAAGTTTCTGCCAGCTTTCATCACACATTGGCTTTCAGATGTACAGTACAAAACAGAACTAGAAAGCGCCGATTAATAAAGCTGGATTTGTATTTCAACTGTTCTGCTTTGTGCTCAATTGTGTT
This sequence comes from Poecilia formosa, assembly GCF_000485575.1. Lineage (NCBI taxonomy): Eukaryota > Metazoa > Chordata > Actinopteri > Cyprinodontiformes > Poeciliidae > Poecilia > Poecilia formosa. Next base: position 31,245 of record NW_006800224.1, read on the forward strand.
TTTTTTTTTTTTTTTGCAAGAGCTACAAATGCTCGGCTCTGTGCCTCTTTCTTTGTGTGTGTGTGTGTGTGTCTGTGTGTACAAATGGCATCACAGCAACCCTCTTTTTTTTTTCTTTCCTATTCCGCTTGTGTTGCTACCTCGCCGTTTCTTATGTTGTGCTCGCCAACCCAGAATGGAGCCATTTTGTCTCCTTCAGTTCCTGAAATGAAATATAAGCCTCTTAAATGCATACTTATCTTGCCCTGCAGACTGCGCTTGAAGAACAAACACGGACACACGCATACACACACACACACACACACACACACATTGCACAAACACCAACTAAAGAGGTATTGTGATGCCAGCCCTTGTTCCTTAGGCCGCGGCTGTATGCGTATGGCAGATGGTTGCTCCTTTTGCTTTGCATGCCGCCGTATTAAACAAGAACCATGGCGAAGGCCACGGCTGGTTTAGGAAAAGGGCAAAGTGCGAGAGAGACCGAGAAGGAAGAGACAAAAGAGCAACAAAGGCAGAGATGAGGACAACGTGCCGGAGCATTTGTGCACAAGAACGGTGTCCAAATGTGTGTATAACGGCATTAAGTTTCCATACGTAACTTGCAGGCACTCTTCAATGTTTGCTTTAGTCAGATCAAATCCGTTGCAGATGTCATACGTGTTGTGTGTTGCAACGTGTGACACAAACCTGGGTTCGTTGGGTTGTCCACGTCCCAGAGGCTGATCAGTGTTGGTAATTAGACAACGAACCCAGTGACCTTTTCAGCAGCACTTGAATTGTGTTCGGTTGTTTCTTGTTAGTCACTTTCAAACGCCGCCGATTCTTGAGGAAACCCAAACCTCCGGCGAATCCACATCGCCGCTCTTCGATGGGTTCATGCGTGTGTGAAAACACAAAAGTTTTGCTCATTGTGTTCCACCAGCTGTGGCCATTTTTACAAGCGTGACAATCAACTTGCACCGCTTCGTTGATCTAAATGTTTGAAGTTGGTTTGCTGTCAGCGACGGAGTGATGCTTCTGTCCCTTGCCGGTAATTTCTGAGCCTGCATGCCCTTTTTCTAAATAGCTTCTGCAGAGGACCACAGATGGTTCTGCATAACAATCCATCTGGTATGTTGCTTCGTCTCGTCTGTGTGTCTAAGTCATGCTATTTACCTTTTAGCAAGGAAACTTAATGATAAACTGACTTTTAGTTGCACTTTTGGTTAAAATTTGATGCTTCTGACAAGAACTGGGAAAGTGAATCCTTTTTAGATCATAGTTAATGCAGCAAATATTACTGAAAGGCTGACAGGCTAACATTCCTTGGATTGTTAGCCTAGGAATGTTATTCCTAGGAATGTCAACCTCCTAGCCTTCTAGGCTAGGAGGTTGACACGCTAACATTGGTAGGAGGCTAAAAAGTTGACAGGCTAACATTGGTAGGAGGCTAAAAAGTTGACAGGCTAACATTGCTCGCCCAGAGGCCTAAAGGCTAACGTTGCTCGGAGGCTGAAGAATTTATTCTAAATGTTAACTTTACGAAATCTCATAAGGGCTAAAAGCTTTGATTTCAACTTGCTTGTTGCCATTAGCCAATAAAAGCTGAAAATACTGATTTACAAAGTCTTAAGCACCATTTGTCTGGCAATTAATTAAAACTCTCGTCATTGATAACGTTTGTTTCCGCATAGATCATAAATGCATATTTTCGCAGTCTAATGACAGAAGTGAACTAGAATACTTTATTGCGTAAAATTCAAACTCTGATCCTGTGAATTACTAACGTGATAATGGAAAAAAAATATGAAATGAAGGAAAAGCGTCTCCAAGATGTGCGATTTTTCACACAAACAGCACTTTATTCATCCTTGTACAGATAAAAACAGTCAGGCAGACGATTGTGATCAGCCCAGCGTCTGCTCTGTCCGTCCTGTTCCAACTAGTCAGAGCGTCACCACCTTCTCACAAGGAGTCTGGGAGCCAACGTTTCTGCCTCGGATCAGCAGCATCTTAGGATGCTGACAAGACCTTCGAAACCTTGAAAACGGAGAAGAGCTTCATCCTCGTTTCTAAACCCCCCAGCCGCAAGCGGCAAAGTTCATACTTTTTTTTTTTCAGGTTAGACAAACAAATAAAGAGAAGCTACTTTCAAAATTCCACCAACGAATGCAACAATGTAATATTTTACTTATTAAGCTGTTCACAAGCAGCTTTTGCTTTTAAGTGCAATCTTTGTAACTCAAAAACATAATGTAATACAGTAACCACGTTTCACCTTCTTGGTGTGAAACATGCTGAATTATTTTTGTTAGACTCTTCTATGCATTCAGTTTTGATTGGCTGTTAGGAAATTTGGGTGTCTTCGTTCTCGTCGCTGAGAAGGTTTACATTGGCGCCATTGTTGGTTATGAGTGTGCAGTGATTCACAAAGAAAGGACACTAAATGAAAGGTTTCTTTTTTTTCCAGCCTTTGCACTTCTTATGCTTTGCATGCGCTGAAAGGGGGGGGGGAAGTCAAAACTGGAAGTCCAGGTTTTTAATGAATGGAAGGCTTTATCGCGTACAGAAGGGAGTGACACGGGTCTCTCTCCGAATGCTTGCAGCGTGGCAAATTGCTTCTGCTTGGCCCTTTGTAAATTTGGCCAGACAAGGCCGCAGAACAATAACGCCTCGACACTGAAAACACAGCAAAGAACCGACTGGAACAAAAAAAAAAAAAAAACACACACACACACACACCACGGCCTTCTTATGTCCAATTTAGCTCTGGGTGAACACAGCTCACACATTCTCAGGAGAAGGACAACTCCTGTGTATAGCTCACACACACACACACACACACACACACA